>NC_051054.1:597500-640000 GCF_904848185.1 Acanthopagrus latus
GCAGTGTGACCGCTGGCCATCCTCACCCTTCAGGTTGCGGGCGGCGCTGAAGGCCCGGATGTCTCCGACCTGGTACAGCGGGCCGTGGTTCCACCAGTTGGTGGCGGGAAGATCTCTGCAGCGAGGAGCCCGCAGGACGATGAGGACGGCTCCGCCCAACATCCCCAACCAGCCGAGCCAGAACACCACCAGCAGGGCCCAGCGGGTCCGCACCCAGCTGGAGGAGGACCAGAAGAACATGAAGTTAAGAGTGACATCATTGTGTTCTGAACAGCTGGAGATGATCCAACAGCTGGTCTGCTGCTGGCAACACGTCACTAACTGATCTGAGAACAGAATTATTAACATGAAGTCTTATTGCAGCAGCTGAGCTCAACACATGAACTGGACCCACAAGCAGAACCTCCTTTACAAGCACCATGTTGTTCAGAACCACAGTGATCCAGTCTGAACATCCACAGGTGCACTGCTAACAGGAAGTGCTAACAGGAAGTGCTAACAGCTGTTTCATGTGTAAATGTAGTTTATTTTTCTTCTTTTGTCTGTTGGTAGTTTTTCCATTTTAAAACATGACAGATGGTGACTGCATGTGTGTGTGCGTGTATACAGTGTGTGTGTGTGTGTGTGTGTGTGTGTGTGTGTGTGTGTGTATACAGTGTGTGTGTGTGTGTGTGTGTGTGTGTGTGTGTGTGTGTGTGTGTGTGTATACAGTGTGTGTGTGTGTGTGTGTGTGTGTGTGTGTGCGTGTGTGTGCGTGTGTATGTATACAGTGTGTGTGTGTGTATACAGTGTGTGTGTGTGTGTGTGTGTGTGTGTGTGTGTGTGTGTGTGTGTGTGTGTGTGTGTGTGCTCTCACCCCGGGGTCCCCGCCACCCTCAGCAGCTCCTCTTTGTTCAGTCCGGTGAACTTCTCCTCCTCCTCCTCTTCTTCTTCTTCGGGGATCTTCAGCTTCACGGATCCGTTCTTCTCGGCCTCAGCTCCGGCGGACGGAGCGTCCTCGGCCCGCTCTCCTCCTCCGGTCATCGGCTGCTTCTCCTGCTCCTCCTGGTCCAGGTCCGCCTCGCTCACATCGGCCTCCGTCGCGTCAGTATCCGCGGCGACCGGAGCGGGTTCGGCCGCAACCTCTGGTCCAGAATTCTGCGGCCCAGCATCCTCCGGGCCGGCAGCATCCAGCCCGGCAGCCGCCGGTCCAGCAGCATCCCTGGTCTCAGCATCCTTCAGATCCACGTTGGTCTCCTCCGTGTTCATACCGGACATGTTTCCCGTCAATGTACCGCGAATTTCCCCAACAAACCGGAGAGACACGAGCCTTTGTCTGAATCCCAGCTGTCTGTCTGTCTGTCTGTCTGCCTCCCGGTCCTCCTGTCTGTCTGTCTGTCGGTGGTCTCACTGTCTCACTGGCGCACTGCAGTCAATGCTGCGTTCAAAGCTATCGGAAATAAGGGAATCAGTCTCATGGTATCCATAAACGCACCACAGACACAAAATCTGAATGTAACTTCAACATGAAGACAGAAGAAGTTCAGCTTCCTCTGTGTCTTCACACTTTATACACAAATCACCCACAATAAATAAAATCCTCTTAAAAAGCATAAAAACATTAAACCAGTCGACACGTTCGTAACTTCTGCAGGAAGAATCATCTGTCGTCTCTGACGACATGTTTCATGTCGAGAACAAGAAAAACAGAATCATTCATTAAATAGATAAAAAGCCGAGCAGACAGATGAAAATAATACGGACAGACCCGCCGGTGACCCGACCCTCTCAGAACAGAACAGAACAGAACAGAATCCTGCAGGTCCACGGGCCGCCCAGGTGCATCAAGACAAGAAGCAGATCTGGTATTTGGACATTTTAATATTGAAATCTTTAAGCAGTTTTTAAACAAAAGATGATTATAATCAGAGAAATGCACCAAAAATAATAAAACGTACATGTAGAGACACGTTCACTGTGTCTGACGTCACCTGCAACCTCATTTCCTGACGTTTTCTGCCCATATAAGGTATCGAGGAACCACTGAATGTTTCTCTCCTCTGTGTGAATTCTTGCTTTAAGTGCAGGAGGGAATAAATCACATCTGTCAGAGTGAATCACAGCACAGAAATACTGTGTGTGTTGCTGTGAACGCTCCTCTGGTAGCAGATTAACCTGGTCTGAGCTCTGAGCTGACGTCTCCTTCCTCCACTTCTAAATTATTGAGGGATTATTAGCGGGATTATTATAACACTGATAAAAAAAAAGACTTAAAGTCTTTTTTAAAGAATTCACAGGATGTTACTGAACTAAACGTTTTCCTTCTACAGCTCTTAAAGATTTATATAAATGTATTTACACAGTATTTATTCCACATGGTGTCATCTCACTGTCTCCTGCATTTGTTTGGATTTAATTAGTCGGAACTTCATGATTTAACAACTTCATGATTTCAGCTGATCAGTCATCTGTGAACCAACACGATGTAGAACAATAAAACACTGAGCTGTAACGTTCTCAGCACGTGGCGAAGAATTAAATGTTTCAGGCGCAAAGATTTGTAAAGTTTCTGCATCAGATGCTTCTTCACAGAAGAAACATTTAAAAAGATATAAAGATATAACATTAAGATATTTAACATGTAGAAACAACGTCACAGAACAAAGTTAACATCATTGTGTCTTCATGGAGGCGAATCACACCTGTAGAGACTGAAGGTGTGACGCTGGGTCAGAGGTCAGAGGTCAGAGGTCTGTGTCACATAAATAAAGCATCAGAATGTTTGTCAGAACTGTTCAGAGATCAGATTATGTGTAAACATAATAATCAGGGAACTCTCTCTTCTTCTGAGACTTTCTCAGCAACAGCCGGCTCTGAGCGGCGCCGCCGTCTCTCCGTCTCGTCCTCGGCCCGTTTGCCGTCGCGTCTGTCTGAAAAGTTCCCCGCATCACGGCGGGCTGCTTGGCGGGAAGTCTCCCGAGGATCCGGGCCCGCTTCTCTTTGGCTCGGGCGTTGCGTACGGCCCGGTCCAGCTCCTTCAGCTGCTCGGTGGTGACACCTCCTCTCTTCTCCGTCAGCCACTGCTCCACGGTGCGGCCCAGCGGGTCGGTTCTGGAACAGAAGGTCTCTCTGACGGCTCGCAGGATGGTGTGGCCGTTGGCTTTGGTCTTCCTCTCTCCACACTGAAGACACACTCGGTCTTTTCGGCGAGGCAGGCTGCCGCCCACCAGCAGGACCTCCTGCTTCTTCTTGATCCTCCAGACGGTGGTCTTCGGCACGCCGCGCTCCTTCAGCCACTTCTCCAGCGTCTCGCCCTCGTCGGCCGCCTCCTCGCAGAAGACCAGGTCTCTGTAGACGAAGTGTCTGAGGTTCTGGACTGAGTCCCCACAGTGAGGGCAGGTGGAGCAGCTGCTCCCTGATGACCCAGAGCTGGACGTCTGATAATCCTCCTGACACGGAGGGGGCGAGGTGCCGGGCTCGGACGTCTCCGTCTGGTCCGAGTCGGACTCGTCTTTGACCCGTGGAACGGACTGGACGCAGGACGCTGCAATTCACAACAACATTATAATAACTGTAAATATAATTCCACCACTTACGAGACACGTAACATGAGCGTCACCCACCGAGCTGGTTCTCAGGAGTCAGAGGTTCCTGTCTGGGTTCTTCTTTCACCAGAACCCTCTGCTGGCTCTCAGAGGAGGTCTGGACCCTGCAGGACAGACACACTGAGTCATTCACGTCTTCATGTCCCGAGTGACTGACAGGACACATCGTCTCTGCCAGAACAACATCTGACGGAGGCTCGAGGGAAACACGAGCAGCATCGTCTTCTTGGTCCTGCGGGAACAAACGTCTTCAGCTGAGCTGCTGAGAGATCACTGAAGACAAAGAATCCCGGCTGAATACTGACGAGACACGTCGGCGCTTTGGACCGGAGATTAAACACAGACTCCAGAATTACAATGACATTTTTTAATGTCTTTAATCTCAAATGATTTCTGTCTCACCTCCACATGGTCGCCCTCGGCTCCTGTCGGCTGCTCAGCGTCTCTGTTGTGGCAGGCGGCTGATGGACCTCCAGGTCTGGACGGGACCAGGTGCTGGGCTGCGACGGCTCTGGCTGGTCTGGGTCGTCTTTGACCCGGGGAGGGACGTGGATCTGACAGGACGCTGCAAATGATGACATCCAAATAATCCAAACAGTAAGTCTCATATTGTCGTAAATGTTCTCTAAAGAACGAGGGAACAGCGTCAGCACGCTAACAGCTCCAGGCCTGAAACCTCCTGATGCTGCAGAACTCCAGAACTACTGGAAGAATCACAGACACAGATTCTGTTCGCTAGCTGCACTGCTAACTGAGCTAACTGAGCTAACTACCAATTTAACCTGGTGACGTGCTGCATGCACCTGTAACAGGACCGGCACCACCGGATCGGCTCTCAGGAGTCAGGGGTTCCTGTCCGGGTTCTTCTTTCACCAGAACCCTGTGCTGGCCCTCAGAGGAGGTCTGGACCCTGCAGGACAGACACACAGAGGCTCAAACTGGACCTCACACTTGGACTCAGAACACATGAGTCCAGAACTCAGAGATTCTATGAAAACACATGAATGACTTTTTAAACTGGAGTCAGACAGAATGTTCTGTTGAGCCCGAGCTGAGCCCAACTTTGACCCGAGACATTTTAAATGGCACATCTGGAGAATTCACCTGAGTACTGGATCAGAACCTCTCTGACAATGTTCTGACTCACTTAATTATCACTTATTATAAATATAAAGAAAACATCCTTCCTGTGTTGTTCAGCTGTGATGGTTCTGTGAGGCGACTCATGACTAGTTTCATTATTGAATCTTAAATAAAGTGGTTCTGACTGGACCTCCAGATGATGGGCCTCGGCACCCCTCTGTCCTCCAGCGTCTCTCCATCCTCTCCCAGCTGGTCTTCGTCCGAGCCGGAGTCCGGTTCATCTCCAGCAGCACCGCCGATCGTTACGGAAGTCTGCCGGTGAAATCAGGAACATCAGAAGCGTCTGAATCAGCAGGAACGCCGTCAGAGAGTGACGACGGTTTCAGTCTCCTGGATTTCTGACAGTTGTTGACTCGTCGATCAGAACCGATTCATGTATACAAACGGACACTGACACTCACCAGCATCTCTTCCTGTTTCTTCTTTAACCTCCAGACGGTTGTCCTTGACACGCCGCGGCCCATCAGCCACTTCTCCAGCGTCTCTCCCTCATCGGCCGCCTCCTCGCAGAAGATCTGGTCTCTGTAGACGAAGTGTCTGAGGTTCTGGACTGAGTCCCCACAGTGAGGGCAGGACCAGGTGCCGGGCTGGTCTGCGTCTGGGTCGTCTTTGATGCAGAGCTGGACGGGCCAGAACGCTGCAGCTGATGAGGAGAGACTCGTTAACACAGCAGATGTCATCAACATGGAAACAACAAGCAGCAAACACCCACCAGGGTCTTTCTGAGGAGTCACGGGTTCCTCTTTGGGTTCCTCTTTCAGAACCGCTCGTTCTCTGAGCTCCTCTCTTGGTTCCTCTCTAGCAGCCACACCGCGGCGTCTCTCAGAGGACGTCTGCCAGCTGCAGGAGAAAACAGACGTGGTCGGGATTCTACGAAAGCCCTGAGGGCCAAAAGAGGAACTGAGTGTTCTCTAGTGATCCAAGACAGAAGTGTGGAACCAGGTGAGACCCGGTTCTACTGAAACATTCTGTCTTTTTCTCCTGAAATAAAACAAACAAAGAAAAACTAAATGTTTTCCAGGTTTTCCAGGACGCCTGGGAGGAGACGATGTCCTGCTGTGTCTCATTTAAAGGAGCATTTCTGTAGTTTTATAGTGAGGAGAGAAAGATCTTCCCTGAGCCCATCAACCATCTTTGTTTATACCATTGTACTGTGTTTACATGTGGCGGACCCTGCCACCTCTCTATCCTTTTTGTCCTCTGAGGACAGTTTGTTTTATTACCTCATTAAAATTGTAAATATATAGATTCTGACTCTTGATGTCTGCTATAAAATGACACACTGCTCCTTTAAATAGTCCTTCACAGACACCTGAGACCTGCAGCGTCTCCTGGTCGACTCGAGTTATGACGCTGAACTTTCTGCACTACAGAAGTCCACTTAATGAAAAGATGCTACAGAGTTAAAGAGTTCTGGTTTACCTTGTGTAAGTGGATCGGAACATTTCTCAGTCCAGTCTGTGAGCTGAAGCCGGAGGCCGGGTTTCCTGTCCAAGTTCAAGTCTGACAAAAAGAAGACTATTAGTTTAGTAGTCGTCGACCCGACAGAAGCAACCTGAACTTCCAGAACTTCATATTTCTCCTCTTCAGTATCTCAGTCAGAAACAGAAACACTGTTGAAATGATCCAGTTCAAGTTCCAGTAAGATCAGGTTTGTTTTAATGATCCAGCTCGTTTCTCTGGAGTCTGAAGGTCCTGTGGTTTCACCTGTTCACCAGCAGAGGGCAGATTTACACCGAGCTGCTGTTCTGCAGACTGTAGAGGAACTCTGTCTGCCTGATGCAGTCAGGAGGCAACAACAACAACAACAGGAACAGTGTTTGTTCTAGTTGTTGTTCTAGTTGTTGTCGTGGTGCCATGCTGGTCTCTGATTGGCTGACAGAATACGACGCTGAACAAACTGTTTGTTCTCGGCTGCTTTAACACGAGTCTCCAAAAATCCTTCAGTCGAGGAGGATTTAAGAAATAAGAGTCCAATAAATAATCCTATAAATTAAAATCAATAAGTTTAAAATAAACATAAGATTCGATAGAAATAGAAACAATATGTGAGCAGGGTCGCTGCTGGTGGAGCTGCTGCACCGTCCCTCCACACCAGCAGGGGCAGCGTCTCCAGAGACACAGCCAATAAATCCAGAACCTGGGCCCATAAATCCAGAACCTGGGCCCCTTGATTTGGGATTTACAACCTGGTTTAATAGGCTGTCGGGTCCTTTCAGACGGGACACAGTATCACAGAGTAAAATTTAGTAAAATTCATTGAAAAGACTTTTTCTGTAAGATCAGTGACCTCATTGTTCCACAACCATCAGGTGAGACAGACACGTCCAGCCTCCTGAAATAAATCAGAGTGACGCCTCAAGTGTAACAGAAAATCTTGGAAAACTCACCTGTGCAGCCTGGACAGGAGAGGAGGTCCGACAGAGGAGCAGGGAGGTCTGAGGAGGTCTGAGGAGGTCTGAGGGTCCACAGAGGAGCAGGGAGGTCTGAGGAGGTCTGAGGGTCCACAGAGGAGCAGGGAGGTCTGAGGAGGTCTGAGGAGGTCTGAGGGTCCACAGAGGAGCAGGGAGGTCTGAGGAGGTCTGAGGAGGTCTGAGGGTCCACAGAGGAGCAGGGAGGTCTGAGGAGGTCTGAGGGTCCACAGAGGAGCAGGGAGGTCTGAGGAGGTCTGAGGAGGTCTGAGGGTCCACAGAGGAGCAGGGAGGTCTGAGGAGGTCTGAGGGTCCACAGAGGAGCAGGGAGGTCTGAGGAGGTCTGAGGGTCCACAGAGGAGCAGGAGAATAATCCGGGTCACAGTCACGGGACAGCTATTCGGACCTTTGCGCTTTTTGTCCGGAGATGGTCAAGTTGTGCTCCGGACCGTCTCAGGACGGACGGACCCGAATCCTCCGCTGAGTTGTTGTGGGCGCCATTTTGATTCGAACCCGGCTCAGACAGAAATCCTCCTCTGACGGAGGCTGCGAGCCTCAGACGGAGTTTCCTTCCAGCTCTGTGTCGCTGTCATGAGGCTGCTGGACCTCTCCGGGTCTCCTGTGGTCTCGGCCGTCCAGTTTCCGGGTCCAGTAGAACTCACTGCAGCTAACGTTCGTGTCGTTTCGTATTTTGTATGCGTGCATCTCCAAACGAAGAGTATAGAGGGAAGTCGAGAGCACTCCCTGTGTCTCTGAGTGAGGGACATCCGGCCGAACTCAGACGAAGCGGACCGCTGACAGACTATAAACACTGTGACGTCACCAAAGGGACTAATTCTCCCTTGAAAGCTTCTAGAAACATACATTAATGTTCAGATTAGTTGTTCTACGGAAAGATCGTGAACCGGAAGTCGCCGCCATGTTGTTTCTATCCCACGAAAACGGTAAAATAACAAAATGAGTAAAGCTGTGAACATGGCGGTCTGTTCTCTGTCCGCTCGTCTCTGAGCTGGTACAGAAACGTGTTTACTGACAGTTTACATCAGCCATGTCCAAACTGTTCCACAGGGGGCCGATGTGGCTGCAGGTTTTCTTTTCAACCAAGCAGCAGCACACCAGACCTGACTCATTTAATCAACTGATCTCAGTCTTCAGAAAGTTGATTGGTCAAACTGTGCTCTTGACTGGTTGGAACAAAAACCTGCAGCCACACGGCCCCTTGTGGAAGAGTTTGGACATGCCTGGTTTACATGAACAGTAACGGTTATTTCACCAGCCGGAGGTCTGACCACTGCTTCCTGCTTCACTACACGTCACCGGCCGTGTCGCCGCGCAGTGCATGCTGGGTGTTGTAGTTTTCTACCATTTGCGTAAAACGAGATGCCACAGCCCCCTTTTCTCTGTTTACTCAGGTCATTTAGCACCAGCTTCAAATGTGTGTGTGTCTTTCTACTGCAGAGACGGTTCAGAGTTTCTCTCCAGAGGTGAAATACTTATTTGAGGAGCCAGTAAAGAAAAAAACACCTCTGAGTTTACTGTAAGAGTTGTTCAAATTCTCCAAACGCCGAGGAAAGGCATCAAAAACCAATTAACAGTTGATTTGATTTGAAATCTCCTTCTAATAATGAGTTATGCCTTTCAGCTGCATGTGTAGCTCTGTTCAGGTTTATCAAGGAGTTTAGAGCGTTATTTGATGGTTAAATCACCTCATAAACTCGTATTTAATCAACAGTAATAGTAATAATGATCAACAGTATCACAAAGCCTATGTAATGTGAACCAGACGACCTTCTGTTGTGGTGAGACTCGAGTGTTCCAGCTGGCCAAAGAGCAGTTGTAAGAATGTTAATAGTGGATTAAAGATGATTATGATTCATGTAATTAGATGTGTTTCCATCAGGCACAACAAGAGGAGCAGGACGTGGGTCCTGAAGGAACACCTGGCCACCTCTGGACCTCCGTCTCCTCAGGACTCCTCGGGTCGTCTTCCATTCACGGCTTGTGTTTTTATCTGACTTTGGTTTTACCAGGAAGTTCCTCTGATCAAGATTTCTGTTAACAAGAGAGACCTGATGGAGGTCACGGCTGCACAACATAACATCAAGATAAATATGCAGAATATAAAACATGTTAGACGAAAAACATCAAGTCTCGTCTCCACTGGAGATAAATGTGTCCAAGTTCAGATCCGTTTGAAGTTATTTCATGACGAAGGTGCAGAGAATGAAAAATGTTCATCCCTAAATATGAAGCAAAGTTAATCTTTGATCAGAGACTGTTGACTGTCACCAGACTCCATTCAAAAAACACTAATTTCTGAGAGTTTCTGCATTCGGAGACACTTAATATACTTTGTGCAAATGTTATAAAGGTGATGGAATGTAACTGAGTACATCTACTCAAGTACAACGTTGAGGAACTTGTACTTTACCTGAGTGTTTCTATTTTCTGCTACTTTTTATCTCCACTCCACTACATTGTTGTGATAACTTTAGTTACTAGTTACTTTACAGATTACATGCTGCATCAGAGACAAAAGTAAATCATTTTTATATCCATTTATTTCATTAAAAACAAACAGTGACTCCAATAATAAGAAAGATGCTGAACATCAGATGCAGTGATGGGTCGACGCACAGCTCACAGTTTATGTGTAAAGTTTACTTTGAAGAACATTTGATATCAGATACTTTCAGACTTTTACTGAAGCAGGACCTCTGAGTAGTTTGTTCAACAGTGGTGAAAGGCACCAAATGAAACTATTGTTACTGAGTCAACTTGTGGATTTGTGTTTGAACATTGTTGGACACGTTTGATAATGTAAGAACACAACTCAGCAACACAAAGAACAAAATAGGAGTCCATTTAGACATCTGAATGCATTAATCTGACAGATTATATCTTTAAATCAAGCTGAACTAAGTGATGATTCCATTTAATTTCTGACCAAATGAAGTCAGAGGAAATCATCACATCATCAGTTCAGTTTGAAGGAAAACAAGATGAACGGTGACACCTGCTGGCAGAAAGCAGCTCCAGCAGGAGCTCCAGAACATCAGAACTGCCTCAACACGGACTTCAGAAGCTCCACAGGTCGACTTCAGGGTCACATTCAGCTGAAGTCACTGATGAAAATATGTTTTCAGTTATAAAACTACAGTTTTAAAGGAGCTCTGTGTAGTTTTACAATATTAAAGAGGTAATCATACAAACCTTTTATTCCATCAGTGAATAAACCAGCTGTTCTCAGAGGAAAATAAGGAAGTAATGCAGTTTACATGTTTGTCTTTCAAGCTGCAGGCTGGAGTTCTGACGATAAAGTGGACTTAGAACATCTGAATGATACAGCACCCAGATCAGTCCTTCTAAGCCCCGCCCACAGAGGAGGAGCCTGCTGTGCACGGCAGACTTGAAACCACGGTAACCGAGGAAGCCGGATAAACAAGATGGCGCCTTCAAAACAACAACAGAAGCCCTGATTGTTCTATTTCTGATCAATACAACTAAATTACAGTGAGAGCGCCTCATGCAGATCACTGTAGATATCCAGAGTAACAATCAATATTCCTCACATCGCTGTAGACGAGTTGCCAGGTGATCATTCAGGTGATCATCATCACCTGCTGCCTCTCTGAAGCATGAGTGACGTTATTTCTCTGAACCAGTTCAACCACTCCAGAGCTACTGAACACAAACTAACGTTATTATAACTGCTGCTCACTATAAGACACTTTAGCTAACCAGCAGCCATAAACACAGAGCTAAACACTGGAGTTAGCATACAAGCTAACAAGCTAGATTTAGCAACAAGCTACATAGCTCGACTACAGCATCTTAGGGTGATATGAGCTATTATGAGTATTACTGTAACCGCCATCTTGGCCTTGTGGTTAACACACAGAGTGAAACATATATCCAGCAGGTTCTTACCTGTCCAGCAGAAAAGTCCTGACAGACCCGCAGCTCCTCCACCTCTGAAAAGACGCTGTGATATTTATCCTGGTTTTCTCTCTGGCTCGGTCCACTTCTTTGTTTTTACTCTTCTTTTCTACTTCAGTCTTCTTATTTCTTCTCTTTGAGGTGGACAATGGTGGGGCATTCTTCAGCTCTGTTGTTGTCTGTGCTCCGCCATTGTTGTTTTTTTAAACCAGGAAAACACCAAAACACTAGACAAAGTCTGTGGTCAGGCATGTCAACACAGCTGACTGAATCTACACCATTTATCTTGGCGATACACTTCCTGTAGAATGAATGAGGCGGGCGCAGCAGCTCTGTACAGGTACACCATTTAATAGTTATTATAGACATTTTATATACAGTTGTATTCTGCTATGTGGTACAATCTTTAAAATCTGATGTTTCATTGTTTGTAAATCAAAAAAAAAAAAAAAAAAAAAACTTACAAAACTCATCAAAACTCGCAAACTGATCAGACCTTTTTTTTTTTCCTTTTTTGGAAGACTAGAAAAAATACTTTTATTGTATTAATCATGCATTACACAAACAAAAGTCTTTAGTTACACAGTAAGTCTTAGCGTGGTGAAAAGAAAAATAAAGATTTGTTGGTTGTGATCGATGAGGAGCCGCCCGCGTTACAAATCCCTTCAGTTCAAAATATTAAATTAAAACAAACCACAACATGAAATCAAACAGCCAATCAGCTGGCAGCTTTGTTTTCGCCTTCTGATTGGACAGTTCCTCCTGGAGCGCAAAACCGGTTCTTTATAAGGACGGGTTTAAAAACCGTCTCGTGATATAAATAAACTGTTGAAGCTGTGATGGAGAGAAGTCTGGTGCTCTCCAGGTGAAGAGAAAACTCACACAGTGATATGAACAGGAGGAGGAAGAGGAAGAGGAGGAGCAGGAAGAGGAAGAAGGGGAGGAAGAGGAAGAAGAGGAGCTGAGGCGTTCCAGCAGCTTCTGCATCAACGAGACTGACTAATAAAAATGGCAGGAGGTGTAATATTACACCGACAGGAGTCGTGCTACATTCAGGTCACCTGGGAATTTAAAACCTTCATCACTGCCGATCTCCTGGTTTTGATTCTAAAAATCACAAAATTCAGATTTTTTTGTTTGCTGACGAATTGTTTATCTGCATTTTTCCATTTATTTTTATTAACTAACAGTCAAAAATGTTGTTTGTTTTTATCTCTCCATATAAATAATCAATTTGTCCCACATGGCCTGAATGCAGCTGTTTAGGTTTCTTTCATAATCAATAACACAGATGATCCTCAGCTTGTGTGAAGCTACAAACATCGTTATCAGAGCTCGTTAAGCTCCTCCTCCCTCGCTCATTCAGCGAGTCTCTCATAGGGACCAGACTCCATCGCTGGTGATGGAAATGTGACAGGAAACAGGAAGTCGAAGGGCGGAGCCTGTGAGTGTTGTGATGGCAGGACTGGACGGGACTGAGGAGCCAGAATCCTCCTCTGTGCCATTAACGAGACGTTTCCACGTTTATAAAAACGATTATAAAAACTAGATTTATTTTACACAAACACAAAGCGTCCATGTTGAACTACAGTAACGTCTGAATCCTTCGCTCATCACCTCGGGGGGTCAAATGCAGGGCTGTGATTGGCCCATCAGGAGCTGAGGTGGGGGCGTGTTAACCAATCCTCTGTTCCCGTTTGGACGGAGGTCCAATCAGCTCGCAGCTTGTTGGAGAGACGGAAACACAAAATCTGACTTGTAACCGGCGCGGTCGTTCACCAGCTGACGTTCAGTCTCTTTAACGCTCACATTAATTTATAGAATTTAAAAACACTGTAAAAAATTAGGCAGGGCAAAATCTTTTCCTGAAGCTTCAGTTCAGTTTTTAAAAACTTAAATACGACAAAACCACCAACGGTTAAAACATCACATGATCTGCTGTGACTAAAGAAAAATCCCCTCAGATGTTCAACACATTTAACAAATCGTCACCTGGTTTCCTTCAGGTTGTGTTACTGATGAAGCGTCTCACCTTTAGTTCGACTGTTTCACAGCACAGTTTAATATTTGTTTACGTGTACGGAGGTGAAAACGAAGTCTTGTGCAGCGCTCAGATACTGAAACCTTCACTGATGAAGGAGGAACTCCTCAGTCAGCAGGACGTTCAGAGAACAGCTCCTGTTTCTTTAGCAGCAACAGAAGGTTTAAATATGAGCCACGAGCAAGAAAACGTTACGTCAGCCTCCAGATTGTATTTCTGAGTCGGAGATGACATCGACTACAATCTCTCATAAAAAGACAATATCAGGAGACGATAAAGAAATATTATGTAGTGGCTAAATCATTAACAGGGATTCAAACCAGCAGCACAGAGACGCCTGACGGACACCTGATGGCTTCTTAATGTTTCCCTCCTCGTCTCCTGATGTCGTCTCTGGAGTCATCTTTTCTGTTTTCTACAATCTCTCAGCAACAAGAGAAACAAAGCAACAGTTCCTCCTGATCAAAGTTTTGTGTGCTGAGGAGAAACAGACTCAACTTCTGGAGAAACGCAGCTGGACGGCGAGCTGCGTTGGCCAATCAGATAATCTGGAAGTCCGCAGAGTAAAACGTGATGTTTCACACGTTTGTTCTCAGATTCAGAACCACAGATTTATAGAAGAACGAGACACCAGCTGTAAAGATGGCACCCGCTCGCCGATCACATCAGAAAGGATTTCTGGCTGCTGCGTTTACTTCCTGGTTATGCACAGTAGAGTTTCCTCCACTGGCCCCGCCCACCAGACTTTACATTCTGATGACATCACAGATTTCAAATCTCTATTCTCCTTTGGAGGGAAGTTTTACAGATCTAACACCTCTGCAGTTGTTGGTTTTCAGACCTGCCTCATATCCTGGATGAATACGATTACTTTTAAACAAACGTCATTAGACGAGCAGCAGAGCCAGCAGCTTATCCTGTGGACACGCCCACTTCGCCACTCAGCCCCGCAGCTCATCGTCAGAACATGAACTCTGTCTGAACGAGGCTTTGGGTGCTGACTGTTAAGGATGACATCAGAGTCCAGCTTCCTGTCAGCTCACAATGTCAGAACTTACTGGAAACCGAGCCCTCACCGTCAATGAGTTCTGAACAAACAGACGCCAGCTGACACAGATCTGTCTGTCCCCGAGGACGTGACGGGACGGACGGACGTATGAGCTTCCTGTCGTGGCGCCTGAAGACGGAACAACACTCGCGCTGCAACAAGGTTTTAGATGTGATGAACGAAACGCTGAACATGTGGGGGGATTTTTCCTATGAGTGCGTCCTGCTGTCAGCCGGTCTGCACGTCAGACTAGTGTCAACGAGGGGGGCGGGGCTTCATGTAGTGTCATCAGAGGTACGTTCAGGTGATGACGACGTCACAGGACAGGTGAGCTGCAGCGTTTAAACAATGTTTCCACAACGTTTCTGCTGCTGAACGTCTCTTCAGTCAGTTGGAGGGAGACACACACCTAAACTGTGTGTGTGTGTGGTTGTGTGTGTGTGTGTGTGTGTGTGTGTTCAGTCGTCTGATGCAGATCCGTCACCTTCAGTCTGTCATTAATATTTATTCTGTGTTCAGAGACCTGAACAGACCTGAATACTGTCAACATGTCTCTCTCTCTCTCTCTGTCTGTCTGTCTGTCTGTCGGTGTCTCTCGCCCCGCGGTCCTCCTCTTCCTCTTCCTCCTCCTCCTCCTCCTCCTCCTCTACACGTAGACCCTGGCGAGGGCGTCGGCTCCAGCGGAGGCGATGTAGGCCTTGGAGGGGTGGAAGGCCACGTCGTAGATGGCCTCCTCGCTCTTCTTCCTATGAGCCGTGATCTCCTGAACGCACGTTTTACTGTCGAGGTTCCACAGACGCAGGGAACAGTCGTGACCTGAGGAGGAAGAGGAAGAGGAAGAGGAAGAGGAAGAGGAGACTGATCAGCACTCTGAGGTCCAACCTGAATCATGTCATTGAACTGCGATCACTGATCATGTGACTCACTTCCTGACATCAGGTAGATCCCGTTTGGATCCACAGCCAGACTGGTGACTGCGTCCAGGTGAGCCACCATGGCATGGATCACTTTACCTGCACACACGCACACACACACACACACACACACTTTTTAAAAATCAAATAACCATGTGCTCATCCCATTACTCAGGGACAGACAGGTGGAGACAGACAGGTGCAGACAGGTGGAGACAGACAGGTGGAGACAGACAGGTGGAGACAGACAGGTGGAAACAGACAGGTGGAGACAGGTGGAGACAGACAGGTGGAGACAGACAGGTGGAGACAGACAGGTGGAGACAGACAGGTGGAGACAGACAGGTGGAGACAGGTGGAGACAGACAGGTGGAGACAGGTGGAGACAGACAGGTGGAGACAGACAGGTGCAGACAGACTGACCTGACTTGTTATCGTAGAATTTGATGTGTCGGTCTTCATGAGCAGTGATGGTGACCGGTAACGTGGGATGACTGACGACCTTGTTGATATGATTCGACCCCGGGAGGGCTGAGAGACAAATCAAGAGAAGAACAGTCAGGATTAAAAGACAGCGAGGAAGAGGAAAGCGTGTGTGTGTGTGTGTGCGTGTGTGTGTCTTACTGCCTTCTCCCTGCCCCTTCAGCACCAGTGTATTCTGGGAGGTCTCCAGGTCGTACACCACCACGTCTCCACTGTTAAACGATGCCACCATGTGGGCGGGGTCACAGCCGTTGAAGTCCACTGACGTAGGGACGCCGTGCTCTGCAAACACACACACACACTTATATTAGCAAGTCTCCCATGATGCCGTCCCTGCCGTGTCCTCCAGGTGGCGCTCTCCGTCTTCTGTCCTCACCCTTGTTTGCGTTGAAAGTGCTGATGCAGGGGTTCTTCTCCGTCGGGTTCCACAGTTTTACTGTTCCGTCGGCTGAGCAGGACAGGAGGCGGTTCTTGATGCCGCTGTAAGCCAATCCCCACACAGCGTCCGTGTGACCCGTCCACGAGCCCGCCAGGACGCTGGGATCTGATCGGATGAGAGGGAAAAGATGGGAAGGGTCTGTTATTGTTCTGTACAGCTCTTGACCAGATAAACAACATGAGGCATTAGAGAACTGTGTGTGTGTGTGTGTGTACCGTAGGTATCGTATGGGTCCACATTGGAGCTGGGGATGTTCCACCACTGGATGGTGGAGTCGATACCTCCACTGTAACACTGCTCACCACTGGAGGTCATCGCCAACGACAAGACTGGACCACTGGAGACAGACAGAGATTGAAGAGGTGAAGTTTAGGGCCTAATAATTAAATGATTGGGGACACGGACAAGAAGAGACAGACAGGTGGAGGTGGAGCGCGTGTGTGTGTGTGTGTGTGTGTGTATACGTACACATGAGCTCTGAATGTGTAGACGGGCTCGACATCAAAAGAGGCACTTCTGAAAACCAAAAGGAAACACAAGGTCAGAAATGAAACATCCTCAGGACAGTTTGTGCTGAGCTCTGCTCGGCTACAGTGGAGGATTATGAGCGGGACACTGATGCGTCTGTATGTTCACTTGAATAGTGTCAGAGACGCTGCTGTGACGAGAAAATGAGATGCAAATACTGAAGAAGGTGTCAGGTCTGAGCAGAGGGGATTTTCCTCTGAAGCTCAGAATCAACACAGAAAAGCTGCAGCGACTGAAGGAAACAACATCCAGCGTCTTTATCCACGAGACTCATGAACACATCTACACTTTTCTTCCTGTGTGTCTACCTCACTAAGCAACTCTTAAAATCACTACATTTGTTATGGAGCCTGGTGCTGCTGAGGTTCAGCTGTTGGATCAGTTGGAACAGACAGTGTGTGTACAAACATCTGCTGGTTGAGAGAACACAGAAGTCAACGAGTGATCGAATCTCAAAAGTGTCCTCACTGTGTGTTGAGGACATTCACACCTGAACTGAGTGTGTCCACCTGTGACTGGATCCTCCAGGACCTGTGAACCTTGAATACTACCAACTACAAAACCCTGTTGTGCTGACTGACTGCTGGATGTTTATAGAGTAGACGTAGAACTTATAGAGTCAATGTGGACGTACTTTTTGGCGGGGACGGTCTTGGTGAGGTTCCACAGTTTGAGGGTGTGGTCCTCGGACACGGTGACCAGACACGGCTCGACGGGGTGGAAGGCCAGCGCTCGAACACCGTCAAAGTGGCTCCGCAGTGTGTACTTGGGGTTCCACGTCTTCCTGAACGAAGACTCCTTATTGGACGGCAGCTGAGGTCAACAATCAACAGATCATGTGATTAAAAATTAAATAAGTCGAGCAGTGAACGTCCTGAACTCCAGCCACTGAGCTTTGGTTTGTGTCTTACGTCGTAGCTGTAGTCTGTTTCATCGTTGGTGACGGTGAGGTCGGCGAGGTCGCCCAAACCCAGCACGCTCTCCAGCACGTCGTCCGACCCCAACAGGAAGGACTTCCCCCCGCCAGGAGGAAACGGTAGAGGCTCCGCTGCAGACAAACACACTTAATGAACTTCTGATTTTGTTTTTGATAAAACCTGCCAACTGAATCTTTTTACATTTCAGAGAGTTGAGCAGAGAACTTTGATGACATCAACACAATTAATCTAGAAAATAATCAACAGCCAATCAAGTGATCAAACAAACTAATAACAGAGTCAAACTAAATGATTAAAATGAAGCTAAACATTATATCAACTCTTTTCTTTCTTGTGTAGGTTCACGTGTAGAGCTGACGTCACTCTCTTCTATCAACACAGCATCTCATTGGCTGATAACTGTCCTCTACTTAAACACCAGCATGTGATTGGCTGGGACACATGGAGGAAACACATGAAACTTTATGTTTCTGTACATCTTCAAATGAATCGTGAACTGAGCGACCAGGTGTGAATGTGTCCCGTGGCTCTCACCCCACTCCGTCCCGTCCCCCGAGCTGCGAGCCTCGCCCGCTCCCTCTCCGTCCTCCGCCGTCACCAGGAAGTCAAACTCCTTCAGAGCCTCCTCTGTGTCGGCGTCGTCCTCTGACGCCAAACCCTCGTTCCCTACCTGCAGGAGGAGACGACGAAACACGAGGAGGAGAATCAGAGAGGAGAGAAGAAACTGAAGAAAGTAGGAGGAGAGGTGTGTGTGTGTGTGTGTGTGTGTGTGTGTGTGTACCTTGGTCTTGTGTTTCTTGGCTCGATGGTGTTTGTCGGTGCTGATGTCATCCATCAGGTCTCCCTCCTCGTCCTCCTCTTCATCGCTGTCCTCTGCGTTCTCCAGGAAGTTGAACGTCTCCAGAACGTCACCTGGACTCCTGACACACCAACGCACAGGTGTAACCAACGTGCAACCTGACTCCCCTTCACCCTGTGTATGTGTATGTGTATGTGTATGTGTGTGTATGCGTATGCGTGTGTGTGCGCGTGTACCTCTTGCCCTCCTTGCGGCGCTCCGTCCCGTTGATCAGGTGCTGCAGGTTCTTGTTCTCCACAGATCCGTTCTGCTCGGAGCCCGACAGGCCGAGCAGAGAACGAACCCTCTGAGTCCGAACGTCCAGGATGGTGTCTGTGTATCCCACTTCCTGCAGGTACCTGAACAAACACACGGAGAACACATTCAAACTTCTCCTACCTGTTATTTGTTTTATAACGTCCTAAACCTAACCCTGTCCTCTTCAGTCGAACCAACAGACCAAAACTTTAAAATGTGAAATCATAAAATGCGTCACAAAGAAAAGCAGCACACTCGGACATAAAGACACAAAACAGCAGAGCATTTTTAAATCATGATAATCATTTCTTTTTATAACGAGAAAACAAGACAGATTAATTCCCTGTCCAGTTACTGAAGTATGTTTCACAATAAGACATTTTCAGAATAAACAATTGATCCAATCCTGTATGATGATTGATCAACAAAAGACAATTAGTGGCATTTTACAAAGAGTTACATTTTGCAAAGAAATATAATTCTAGCTGTAACAAACACTCTGAACAGACGCGTAGAAACAGTAGTTCTTACTGTCTGAGGAGCTGTCTTCCTTGTTTCCAGGTGAGCTGACTGTTGGCAGGAACAGCAGAGACCTCGGAGTCTTTGGTGTCTGAAGGACAAACAGACGATGAGGAAACACTGAGAACATCATCAACAGTCTTCCTGACGCGACCAGAGTATCAACGCTAAGATGTTCTGTAAATAAAGGTGAAAGAGAACGCTGTCGTGTTCGCATCGCCACAAGAAGCCTGCGAGATTCAACTTTATGAACCGTCCAGGTTCTGTTGATCCAGATAATCTCCACAGATGAACTCCACTCTGTGATGTGTGAAGCTACATTAACTGTGTAGCAGTAAGAAGCTAATGTTAGGCTACAGACAGACGACATCACGGTCACATGACTGAAACGTCTCCACCACTAAGAGTCTTACTGCACAATTACTATCCAGGTTTTCTATAAACTGATCAGTGTCCAAGTTGTAAAGTCAGAGTTAGAACAGTGTGGAACTAAAGTGGCCTGTAAAGACGGACTAGTGAGTAGATGAGTCTCCGTGTTGCTGTGAGGACGTTTAATGTCCCCGACAACCTCTGTAGTCTCATTCAGACACTTGTTAGCAACCGCTAACTGTTGTTAGCACATGAAGAGCTTCAGGATTAAACTGTGGGACATTAATGATGAATGAAACCTGTAAATATGTTCAGCCTGTGGAACCACACAGCTTATCACACACATGTAACTGAAAAAAAGAGAGAACCGGATGTGCTAACATGCTAACTGATGTCAGAGTTTAGGACTACAGACTACAACATTGTTTTGAGAGGATTTTAAATGAAACATTTGAAATGTACTAATTATCAAGAGTGTAAAGAAATAGTAGTTTTGATATTATGATGATTTATGTTGTTATGCTGACCAGCTAGAATCTCTAACTGAGCTAACGAGTTAAAGACAGCAGCAGTTAGCAACAGTTAGCAGCAGTTAGCAGTTTCTCTGGTGATATGGTGTTCTTTTCTTTTGAGAATGAATTTGACAGGTGGCCAATTGTTACAGCAGCTTTCAGAAAACTGGTGGATAATCGTCTCTACTGATAGTTTAGTTTAGTTGCCTCTGTAGAGACGAACAGCACTGAGCTGACGATACGCTGAAGTGTCAGGAGAGAAGAAGAGAGGAGGAGGAGAGGAAGAGAGGAGGAGAGGAAGAGAGGAGGAGGAGAGGAAGAGAGGAGGAGGAGAGGAAAGAGGAGGAGGAGAGGAAGAGAGGAGGAGAGGAAGAGAGGAGGAGGAGAGGAAGAGGAGGAGGAGGAGAGGAAGAGAGGAGGAGGAGAGGAAGAGGAGGAGGAGAGGAAGAGAGGAGGAGGAGAAGAGAGGAGGAGGAGAGGAAGAGAGGAGGAGGAGAGGAAGAGAGGAGGAGGAGAGGAAGAGGAGGAGGAGAGGAAGAGAGGAGGAGGAGCTGAGACAGATTACTGAGCAGAGGTGGAACAGTGAGGAGAGTTAAAGGCTTCAGTCCTGTTTGAAATGAACAAACATGTTCCTGCATCACTCACCTGATTCAAAGCTTGGCATCTTCATCTCTCCCTGATTTAACTCTGTTCCATATTTTAACTTGTGGTATTTTGCTCTGAGGACGAAACAGAAGAGATTTCATCACCACAAACACATTCAAACATCAAAACATTCAGTAAGTTTGGTTACTCATTAATAACATGATCGTTAGCTGATGTGATCGCAAACTGATCAGAGTTCATCAGAAGAGTTCAATGAATGAACAGAAAACGTGACACTGACACATTTATAATAGATTTGTTGTGTATTTTATCATTAACTAAACATTATAATGTTCTCAATGATGCAGTTCTGCTATTCTACCTATTATCTGTTACTACCTACTATCACATCACACCTGATATTTCATCAAACTGTGAATTCTGTTCTGACCTGATTTGTTGGTGAGTTTAATGTTAAAGACATAAGTTTCTCTGTACACTGAAGTTCTTCCTTTACCTTCCACTGTGAGTTAGAAAAGTATAAGAATAAAACAGATATACAGAACATGTGCAGCATCATACAGTAGAACCGTAGATACAGATGAACAGTATCAGTGTCAGTGTGTTTGTTCCAGGGAAACAAGAAAGCTTTGAACAGAAAACTCATTCAGCCACAACATCTTTGGAAACACACGGACTGGATTATAGATGTCACGAGTCAGCAGCTCATGAAGGATCCCAAACACAATCAGTCTAAATCTAATATCTTATAACACGTTATAGGCTGTCTGCAGATGGACAGGAAGTGATTTTCTGATGGAGAAGCGTTAAATGTTGATGTTTCACGGCTGTGCCTACTTTCATTCTAGTTCTGAAAGTAGTGACACATAAAGGCGAGAAGATTAAGAAACGGCAGCAGACATGATTTAAAAACCTTCCTGTCAAGTGTGACGCCGGCTGTGTGCAGGTCCATCTTCTTTCACTCTGCCTTGATTCCCTACGATTCCCAACAGGTCTTCATCACTTCCGGCCCTTCATCTGACTTTCAGGTGTCATCGAGATCCCACGACAGCAAACCAGCTCCAACATCATGCTGGGTTATGATATAATGTTGTTTTGCTTGTAGTTACATGTTGTTATCTGACATTTAATTGAAGTCTTCAGAAGTGCTTCTGAGGACATTTCAAAATAATAGAAAAGCCTGTAAAAGCCATGTTACCGCTGAGCGCTCGTTTACTGAAGAAACTTACCACCAGAGAAGATCTGGGCTGTATAACCGACCTTAACGCACCACAACCACAGACATCATTATAGTTCCTGTACTGAGTGGTGACAGAGCAAAGAGTCAGGTCAGAAACACGTCTTACCTTTCCTGTTTTAAAGCGTATTCTAGCATTTTTATTCTTCTAACCAGGTCGTTCTTCAGGTTCTCCTGACCTTTCCTCTCCCCCTGCAGGAACGCTATCCTCGCCTGGAGACACAGAGAGAGACAGTGATGAGAGACTGATGGACACGTTAACGAACAACAGACGTCATAATGAGCCTCATTCATTCATTTATTGACAGTGTTCACCATCAGCTGGTTCATGTGCTCACTGTCAGCTGGTGTTCAGTTACTGCTGCTGAAAACAATGTTTACTGTGATGCTCCTTCAGAATAAAGGCTTATAAATGACTAAACAACCGGGGGTTTTTATTGTGAAGATGTAACAGGAAATGACCATTGTCACTGAGTTAGTGGAGCCATTTTGTTAGCGCTTATCCTTCAGGCAGCTGAACAGGATGAGTTGAAACAGTCCAGAAGACAGACGTCTCATCACATCGCCTCCATCAACCTGTCTGACTGACCACACCTGTCTCTCTGTCCATCTGTCTGTCTGTGAGCAGCTGCTGCTGAAACCCAACACGCACCAACAGCTATTAATACACACACACACACACACACACACACACACACACACACACACAGCAGAGTGCTCTCTGCCAGGGTGCCCATGGCAACAGGGGGGGTTCAGAGGAACACTGAGGGTCGCAACTTCCTCTAATGAAGGTCGCCATGACAACAAAGAAACCAGAGGTCCTCCCCCGAGAGACAGAGACAGAGAGAGAGACAGAGAGAGAGAGAGAGAGAGACAGAGAGAGAGAGAGAGAGAGACAGAGAGAGACAGAGAGAGAGAGAGAGAGACAGAGAGAGAGACAGAGAGACAGACAGAGAGAGAGACAGAGAGAGAGAGAGAGAGACAGAGAGAGAGACAGAGAGAGAGACAGAGAGACAGAGAGAGAGACAGAGAGAGAGACAGAGAGACAGAGAGAGAGAGAGAGACAGAGAGAGAGAGAGAGAGACAGAGAGAGAGAGAGAGAGAGAGAGAGAGAGAGAGAGAGAGAGAGAGAGAGAGAGAGAGAGAGAGAGACAGAGAGAGAGAGAGAGAGACAGAGAGAGAGACAGAGAGAGAGAGACAGAGAGACAGAGAGAGAGAGAGAGAGACAGAGAGAGAGAGAGAGAGACAGAGAGAGAGAGAGAGACAGAGAGAGAGAGAGAGAGAGACAGAGAGAGAGAGAGACAGAGAGAGAGAGAGAGAGACAGAGAGAGAGAGAGACAGAGAGAGAGAGAGAGAGAGAGACAGAGAGACAGAGAGAGAGAGAGAGAGACAGAGAGAGAGACAGAGAGACAGAGAGAGAGACAGAGAGAGAGACAGAGAGACAGAGAGAGAGAGACAGAGAGAGAGAGAGAGACAGAGAGAGAGAGAGACAGAGAGAGAGAGAGAGAGACAGAGAGAGAGAGAGACAGAGAGAGAGAGAGAGAGAGAGACAGAGAGACAGAGAGAGAGAGAGAGAGACAGAGAGAGAGAGACATGGTTAGTTAATGTTTGTTGTGTTGCTGCACTTTGGACCAAAGTTCCTCTCTGACATCATGTGTCCATGAAACCAGTCCTGTGTACAGAACCTGGAAACCTCCATGTTCAAACAGACAGATAACTCAAGCGATCAACAGAACTGGAGACAGAACAGTTTGGACGGCTGTCTTGTTGCTGGGATATCTGTTGAAGTTAGCATGCTAGCCACATTGTAGCTTTGTAGTGAAATGAGTTTACAAGCTAAACTGCAGCAACAGTTAGCCGCAGTTAGCTGCAGTTAGCTGGGGAAATGCTGCCCCTCCATTTGTTCGGGGTATGAATCCGACAGGTGGCCATTTCTTACAAACCACACGTTTAAAACTTAAAGGAACAGTTCACTATAAAAGAATCAACCCAGAAGACAAAACATGAAATGGCTCTGAGCTCATCAGACTGTAATCTCAGAGCGCTGCAGAGTTTTCTAGTTTGTTCTCCGCTAAAGTCACTCCACCCGTCCTGGACAGAGCACCTGGTGAACATGAATCAAGCGCTCCTTAGGGAGCTGGAGTGAGAGGGAGTGAGGTCAGAGCGCGGGGGTGATGATGATGATGAAGGAGTGAGCTCACTGGCCCACATTTACCAGGCTGAGCTCAACACAGGGGGGTCTGAGGGGCCACACACACACACACACACACACACTAATGAGAAGACAATTCTTTCCCATAATCGCCTAAAAAACAAATAACAAAAGTTGAACAAAGTTGTCACACTGATTTAATCATCTCTTCATTTTGTGACTGACAGCCAGTTGAACCACAACCTGTGTGTGTGTGTGTGTTGTGTGTGTGTAGTTATTCTGGGCTGGTCTACTTTTAGCGCCCAGCTGGGATCGGGCTGTCAGAGCAGGGCCCAGTAGGCCAGGACGCCTGATTACAGCCCGCCTGCTGCCCTCTTTACCAAAACATGGAGTCACCACGGTGATGCTCCGCCCACTGACACATGTCTCCAGGTAAACAGGTGACCTTTGACCTCATAGATAAATAAAGTATGACAGGACAAGTGCTTTGGTGATGCTGCTGTTCAACGGAAGTAGACTGTTGCCATGGAGACAGTTAGTCATCAAACAGTCTCCACTCAAAGCAGCAGAATTAGATGTTAGCAGCTCCTGTTAGCAGCTCCTGTTAGCAGCTCCTGTTAGCAGCTCCTGTTAGCAGTGTGTCCACAGATATACAGACAACCATCACTGGATTACTGAGACTGACAAACTTAAATCCATGATGATTCTTGAGCGTCTTCTTTCTATGATTTCCGAGCAGATTTACAGACTTTTACTAGAAACCTTGTAACATCTATTTTTCATCTTCAGCTTCTGAGACAACATCCACAGATTGCTGCAGACTTTATCACAACAGCCGTCTGTTACATGACGATGGTGATACAAAGTCAACGGTGTTCTGGTGCTGATCATACAACCGGGTCACAAGTAATCCTACAACTAGATCCAGTTTCTCAGTGAGAGCACCTTTGTTTCAGAACTGAAATGATCCACATTTCCAAATCTTCATAATAAGCAGACAGCTGTATCCTGCTGCCCATCAAGGCTAAATGTTCTGTTAGAGTCCAGATGTTCTGCTGCTGTACCACCACGCTACAGAGCAGCTTCTACCCTCAGATGATCCTCAGCACTCTGCCATGAAAAGTAGTTTTCATCGGCAGAATCTGACCGCTGGCAATAAGAACCCTGTATAGAAACAGCTGATCTTGTGGATGGTCATCTCTGAATTTAAAACTTCTTGCAGTACATTTAAATTCATCTGATCTGAGGTCAGCGCGAGCAGCTCGTCAGCATCTTTACTGGAGACTGAAGCAGGAAGTTTGTGCTCCTGACGTCTCCTCACGTCCTCCAGCTGGCTACAGAAACAGAGTGAACATCAATATTTTACAGCTGAGCTGCTTTTAACACGGCGGGACCATGAAACTCATCTGCTGCTGCTGCTTCCTGTGGAGCGTTAACATCTGCACCGCCTGGACCGGGCCGATCAGAGCTGAACGTACAGGGAGAAGTGGATCAAGCTGTTTCTGAACATTGAGTCTTCCTCGATAAAATCACGTTGAAAGTGCAGCAGGACTGCGTTTACACAGCAAACATGAACAACTGAACCAGTCAGAAGGCTCCACTGAGCCACAGAGGATCAGACAGAAACATGTCAGAACTGACTCGTCTATCAGGAAACTGACAGATGTGGGCTGATAAATCACAGCACAGTGACAGAAACATTCGTATGACTTCAGGACATTTCTCCTGTTTTTTCTTTCAGTCACAGAAACTGAAGCAGGACGCTTCAGTCGAGCTCAGAGTGGTTGAGTTTTTGAAGATTAGGCAAATTAGACCGATAACGGATTAAAAGCGCTTGCGTGATGTTTCTGAACAACAGCAGAGTCATCGTGGTGATTCTCTGGGATTTACTCTTTACTCGTTTGAATGGAGCGACTGGAAACATCCAGCAGGACGAGAACATGAGGAGGATTCTTCTGCTTTAGCGCAAAAACAATTTCAAGTATAAACAAAAAACACTTTGGCTGTGGGACTAAACTGGACACTGGTGCCGACCCACGCTGCCTCTGAACAGCCGGGGTCGTCTCTCTGACACCGTCTGCAGATATCGATAGTGTGATTCCATAAACACTCGTGAGTTTGTTGAACAAGTATTAAACGTGATTTGTTGATATCTTAAAACACAGATGTTACCTATTCAACTGTCCAGACAGCAACATCCATCCATCAGCTCTTTATGATGGTTAGAGACGTCTGACAGAGTTGAAGCTCGACTGACTCACAGAATGAGCACAGAGACGGCAGGAAGTTGGTTTCATCTTCACACAGACGTAAACAAGTCGACATAATCGCTTTTTACAGGTTCAGCTGTTCACGTCCACACAGAAACACGCAGCAGCTCGATGACCAAACGGCCCTTAAACTATTCACCTCAGAGTGCGATCGGTCGGCCTGGTGAAGACGCACTTGTGATGTTCAACCTGTGAAGCATCAGACAGAACTCACCTTTACTCTAAATCTACTGATTCAATTTCTTTATTTTTCATGAGCCATCAGTAAGAACCAACAATGAAAGTCTGAATGTTAACACAAGATAACGGGTTGTAATATCTCACAATGATGATCGTCAAACATTTTGATTTATCAAAAGATGGACTGAATGTTTCTGTCAGTGTCGATCCATCAGTACCATCTGAGCTCTCTCTCTTATCCGACCGAGTTAAAATCAAACCAGCCACTCAGTCAATGAGGTGAATTGATACGAGATTTCCAGAGAATGTTTGAGGATTTATTGGCTCTGAGCAGGAACGTCGACACCTTCACTCATTTGTTCTGAACAAACTCTTATCAGGAAGTGTGACGGAGTCATGCTGAAGGCATCCAGTGTCACAACGCAACAAGTCAGAGCACACACACACACACACACACACACACACACACACACAGCTGGGTGTGTTATGACAAAGACATGAGCTGCTCCACATATCTCACATTTCAGCACTTCATGCCAACTTTCTCCAGCAGTCAGAGAAACTGAAGCCTGAATGAACACGTCTCCACTCTGATGAAGTGACACACACACTGAACTTCTTGTGAATCAACGTCATCGCTTCTTTAGATTTAGAACGAGATCAAGTTCATTCAACCAACAGTTTTAACCAAATTGCTGCTGTTATCTGAGCACATGAAGACGGATCACAAGATTCTAACAAAGGAGAAAATAACAGGTGTTTTAGATGATAATGACAATAACTAATAATGACGTCACTGGATGTTAATGTTGTATTCACTGCATCAGCAAATATGTTTTCTTCAGGGACACAACTGATTCAGATTTCTTGGAAACCAATGAGACTGTAAATACGATATATTAGACATAAAAATACAAATCCTTCTATTCGTATCTTTGTGTTTTCATGCCATAAAAATAAAGGTTGATTGATGTTTAATAAAATGCAGTACAGTGAAGTTATGCAACTGGTTGACATTCAGCATTATGATGATGATCTGTAGTGTGGTCTCACACTGTCTGATGTCACAAGTCACAGCTGATCGGCACTGAAGTTTGAACATAAATGAACTGGAGTGAAATGAAAACACTTCAGTAAACTGCAGTTAGTAACATTCATCACTGCTGTGTAACTAGGAGTTTTAATCTACCTGTAATAATACATCAGTTAGCATCTCCTGGATTGCTTCTGATCAGTCTGCGCTCCCAGATGAAACTACTGGTCCAGATTAGTAATCACAGTAATCACTGTAATCAGGTGATAGTGTAAATGAAGTCATCATCAACTCTAAATGATCTCATTCATGGTCAGCAGGCTGTTTCATATTCTGTTAAGATCCTGCTAGCAGGCAGACAAACAATCTGAGCGTGATGCTAACACTTAGCACACATCTTTATTGACATATTCAGGCTGAAACACCTACACAAACAGAAGCTGTCCTCCGGTAGAAGCACAGTCTGGTGTCTGCGGCCCAGCTGTTGATTGGACAGTTAGCTACATTAGCTTCCAACACAGGGTGACAAACCAAAATGGCTGCATGGAGATTAGCTGACAGTCAGCTGGATTCACTTCTCCTTTACCAGCCGCTGACTTCATGTCCACAATGAAAAGTTTTATTACACTCATAAACTAACAGCAAAGTGACAACAACGGTGAATGCTAACTGCTAAGTTACCTTTTGACAGCGCAATAAAGCCATCAGCTAGCACCAGATACGGTAACCTACCCTACCGCATTCCGCTATTCTTGCTCTGACCCGTTAGCTTAGCCGCTTAGCCAGCTAGGTTACAAACATTAAGTTAGCCGTGACAGTTTGACGTGGTGGTAATAAAGTGAGGAGTCACGGGGGTTAGCATGTGTGTTAGCATGTGTGGCTACTTCTACACAGTTTTCTTTTGACCAGTAACGTTTCACTGGAAACGTCCGCAGCTGTTGTTGTGCTTAGCTTCAGTTTGCCTGAGTGCTAAGCTAAGCTGGCTAACCTGAAGCTCGGCCCTCTCCACTTCCCAGTGCGCCCGCTCCATCTCGAACCGGGCCCACTCGTGCTGGATGTAGTGCAGGATGCCGGGGATGGTGTACTGCTGCTGCGGCCGGGGAAGCTCGTCCGGCTGGTGCGGTACCATGACTCCGCCGCCGCCGCCTCCGATCGGCGGATTAGCGCTGCTGTTGCTCCCCTGCTGCTGCTGCTGCTGCTGCGGCGGAGGCTGTCGTGGGGCGCCCGCTCCGACCCCTCCTCCGCCGGGGTGCTCATCCATGTTTTTCTTTTTTCTTTTCTTTTTTTCTTTCTTTTTTTTTTTTTTTTTTTAGAAAAGTAGAAGGAAAGTCCCAGACAGAAACGGTCCGCTCAACAATTCCCGTCCCCCCTGAATCCCGTTCCCCCGCTCCGGGACTCTCGCGCTGTCTCCGCCGCGGTGTGTGCGCCTGGTTGCCCCCGGAGGGCTGCGGTGAGTGCGGCTGGTTGCGGACGCGGTGTTTGTGTGTGGATCTACCCGGCCGCCATTACTGTTCTCTCTCCCTGGATGCGATGATCACGGAGGGAGAACCCAGCCGCGCTGCATGCCGGGAACGATACATCCTGCATTTTTCCCTGTCATCCAAATACACTATGTAACGTTCAAACACTAGG
The DNA here is from genome assembly GCF_904848185.1 of Acanthopagrus latus. Lineage (NCBI taxonomy): Eukaryota > Metazoa > Chordata > Actinopteri > Spariformes > Sparidae > Acanthopagrus > Acanthopagrus latus. Next base: position 626,575 of record NC_051054.1, read on the forward strand.
AAAACGTAGGAAATCACACTCCCATTAGTTTTTCAATTTAAGACAAATTTTCTTTTTATTATAAATTTTAGTATTATTATTATTTTTTAAGTAAAATGTTGTTTTCTCTGTGTTAATATTGTCTTGTTTCATGTTTTGTAAGTGTAAGACATTGTTGTCTTACAGTTTGTAAAATGAAATTTTGTAAATAAAAAAAAAACATTTTGGACACTGATTCTCTGCTTTTGTTAAACTACATATTATCCTTTTGTAAATAAGATATATACCCACATATTTGTATTGAGGATGAAATATATATACACACACACAAATTATTATTACAGATTAAGAAGAAGTTGATGTTTAGCTGATTAATCAGCAAAATAAACATTAAACTGCCTATTGAAACAGGCCGTGTCTCTCTCATAACATATTTTGGGGTTTGTATATGTATATAAAAAAAACCCCAATATGAATTAACGGGAGGTGTCTTAAGGCCAAATCTTTATGTTCTAATATAATTATATTATGCTATCATTACTTATATCTCATACAAATATCCATGAAAGAATACTAATTCTTAGTCATTTTCTTCAAAACTTCACATTTTGATTTTGATCAACTCTGAACAATAAAAGTTTGAATTTTATTTAATATGTACTATGCAGTTTCACAGGTCAATATCTGCTTTGACACAGACAGCATTATTGATGTTGTAATACTAAGAAGAAGAAGAACAGCAACAACAACAACAACAACGATGATAATACATCTTTGCACTATTTGATCGATAATATGTGATCGATAGATTTTAATTAAATCACATTAATTACTGTGATAACATGAAATGTTTTTGTGTGATATGTGGCTGAAGTTCTTTTTTTTTCACCATTTATGGTGAACGCACCACTGCAGGACTCTACTGCGCATGCGTTCGAAATGCTAACAGGTCCAGTTAGCTTCCTGTTGACAGCTGAGTCCTCTCGCTGGTTTCACAGAGAAATAAAACTTTACTATAATTGTAACTGAACTGTGAGAGAGTGGCTGGTTGCGACGGCTTGTCGTCTACAAAGAAAAACTTCAGTCAAGCTAACAGCAGCTAACAGCAGTTAGCTTGTTGTTGCTGTTGTTAGCCCGTGTGATGGAGCGCATTTAGCTGCAGTTCGGCTACAAGCTAACAGCTGCCGGTAAGTCCAAGAAACCTCCAGGATTTTTACTGAAACGCGACGTGAAGTTATCCTAAATTTCACATTTAGTCTTGTTTTCTGTGTAAAACGTTTTTTATTAACGGCTTTGAAACGAGAAGAGTGTGCTGCCTTCAGGTGCTCCTCGGAGACTCCCAACCCTGAGGCCGTGGACGCTACTTCTGGCATTTTGAAGTGTGTTAAAGTGTCTGATATACAAACATCTCAGCAATTATAAAATATAGTGATATTTATTATCCTGCATAATGAGTACATTTACTGTTTAAGTACATGTTGATGGTAATACTTTTACACATTCACTGTGAATGCAAGAGCTTAACTCGTAATAGATTTTTTCTCTATTGTGGTATTAGTACTTTTTATGAGGTCATTGATTTGACTAGTATGACTCCTTACAGGTGTTAGAAGTCTGTAAGTTACACATTTTGACCTTTTGAACTTCTCATATGAAAGAATTTGACGTTTTCTTTCAGGAAAAAAGAACTGAATTATCCTTTGAGCTCCAAGTGTGTGTGTGTGTCTCTGATCAGACAATGATAAAGTTCATGCTCATGGTGAACCGGCAGGGTCAGACCAGACTGTCCAGGTATTACACACCTGTGGAGCTGAGCAGGAGAGCTGTGCTGGAGGCCGACGTGGTCCGCTGCTGCCTGAGCCGCAAGAAGGACCAGGTGACTTCCTGTCTGTCTACCTGTCTGCCTGTCTGTCTGTGACCTACACCTGTTGCTTGAGTTAAAACAAAAACAGTGGTATGTTCCTTTAACTGAGCTGGTGTCTGTTGGCAGTGTTCCTTCGTGGAGTATAAAGACTTCAAACTGGTCTATCGTCAGTATGCTGCTCTGTACATCGTGGTGGGAGTCACAGACAGCGAGGTGAGGAGCACGCAGGAGGAAAAGGGACAGTTCAACAGTTTGTTAAAGTGTTTAACTTTAAAAATATCAGTCCACCACAGAAAGTATTCCTCAACAGAATGATAATTTCCTACAGTTTGTTTGGTGGAAACTATACTGAACCTCTTTAAACATGAAGCTGTATTTGTGATGTACAAGTCATTAAGTATTAATACTGATGCATCAGTGTGAGAGCAGCTGACAACTCTGAGATGTCGAGCTGAAGTCGACATCTGTTGTTAAAGGAGGACGAGTCATCAGGTCACTGAATCTGTGGATGTTTCTTTTATTTCCTGGAGGTGTTTCTTCATCAGGAGTCAAACGACGGGGGACCGTTGGGTTTTAGGTTCCTGGCGCATAATCAGGAAGTAAAAGTGAAAAATGTTTTTACACAAAAAATGATTTAAAATAGATTTCTTGTCGACGTTTCTCCTCTCGAGTCGAGGGTTTTCGGACGGACGATGTGGTTCACTGTGACTGTGATTTTGATTTATAGATGAAATGTGGCAGAAAATTGAAATACTCATAAAGTTTGTCAAAAGTCTGTAATCATCTGTGTCTCCTCAGAACGAGCTGTCCGTCTACGAGCTGGTTCATAACTTTGTGGAGGTTTTGGATAAATACTTCAGCCGGGTGGTGAGTTTGGATCCACCTGATCGTCGCTGCATCATGTTTGTGCTCCTGTTCGTGCTCCAGTCTGACCGCTGTGTCTCTGTTTGTCTCCACAGAGTGAACTGGACGTATCCTTTCTCATCTGTTGTCTGTTACCATGACGATGAGTCAGCACTTCCTGTCTGATACATTAACGTCAGAGGTGTCTGTGTGTTTCTTTGACTTGGAGTCGCCATCAGATCATGTTCAACCTGGACCGAGTCCACATCATCCTGGACGAGATGATCCAGAACGGACACATCGTGGAGACGAACAGGAGCCGCGTGCTCGCACCGCTCACCGCTCTCGACAAGATGGCCGACAGCTGAGGCTCACAAACCCGCAGGAAGTGATGTCACAGATTGAAGAAGCAACGTTGGCGCAACAGAAGTCAGATGGCCCGTGTTGATGCTCTGATTAGCATGTTAGCATGCTAATACAGCAGCATGGACTCAGTTCAGATGGTCGACTTCACTGAAATCTGGTTCTTTAGACGTGAACACACAGATTAAAGGGTCAGTTCACCAAAACTATAAAGACGTCTGCAGTTATCGTCATGACATGTTGACTTTGTGTGAAGAGTGATTCTGGTGCCGAAACACAAACAAACAGTTTTATTTTGTAATAAAAGTTAAAGTATAAAATGAGTCAAATTTTTCTTGGTGTTAATATGAAGCTTCACACTGAGCAGCACAGAGATGCCTGCAGCTCACATCTCAGCAGTACAAGTTGGAGAAAAGAGAGGAGGAGACAAGGAATCAAAGGTGAGAGAGAAGAGGAGGAAACAAGGAGAGGGAAGATGAGACAAGAGGGGAGGAGAGGTCATGTCGGAGAACTCAACAGGAAAGAAGCTGTTAAATTCAGAAACTCTCAGGAACAGACCCGTGTGTCCTCATGTTGGCTGTTAGCTCACCGTTAGCTCACAGACCACCGGACTCGGTGTTTACTTCATACTTTGCAAACATTTTAATGATTATTTTTTTGGAGCATACACATTTGAAAATATCTGTTTACCTCAAACTGCAACTCGAGTTAAATAAATGTTTATAATATACAAAGAAAATACAAGGAGAGCAGAGCTTCTTACATTTGTTTCTTCTCTTCTGATGTGCCTCGCTGCACACCACCAGTGTTTGTGTCTCTATAGCTTCATCGTAAAAGAACACACAATGCACTCTGACCTTTGACCTCTACAGCTGGTCAGAAACAACCCCAAAACTGTCGCACACACACGGAAACAAAAAGCAATAAAACAAAAAGAGGAGGAGGAGGAGCGTGATTGTTTGAGGAGGAGACAGAAGCTACGAGTCAAACCAGGCACTAAACTGAGGACAGACAGAAGGAGGGTCCACACACACACACACACACACACACTCTCTCTCTCTCACACACTCACACACACACACACACACACACACACACACACACACAGCAGCTCAGCTGGGTGAGGATGATGATGGTGATGAAGGTTAAGGATGTGAGCTTTAATTTATTCTGCAACATGAATCCTCCTCCTCGTCCTCCAGCAGGCGGTCGGTCGGTCAGTCAGTCAGTCGGCTGGTTTGATTGGCTGGCTGATCTGTCAATCACGCGGCGGGCGGCGAGACGGACTCGAGGAGCATGCTCAGTGTGGCGGCGGCGGCGGTGCTCAGTTGAGGTGGAAGCCTTTCTCCATGGTGGCGGCGAGCAGACGCTCTCTCATGATGTCCTCGGAGGAATATTCAGGAAGCTTCAGGTAGTGAACGCACGTGTTGACTGATGGGTAGCTGGAGTCTGTGGCATCGACCTGCAGGGAGGGCAGCAGCCAATCAGGTTCACACACTCATGACATCAAACATTAAGGCCTGAAACTACAAGAAGGGGACAGGAGTAGGAGCAGCAGCCAATCCGAGAGCAGCTCACCTTCCTGACGATGGTGAGGCGTGGGTGCAGGTTGGCGAGGCCTCCGGGGGGCAGCGTGGAGCAGCCGGTGGTGAACTGGAGGAACGCTTTCCTCTCGTCAGACGACATCCCGCACAAAACTCTGACGAAGCGCAGGAAGCCGGGACTGAAAGAGACGAGACGGGACGCATCAGAACCAGACACAACATGTGTGTCTGTCTCTCTCTCACCTGTCTGTCTGTGTGACTCACCTGTCTCTGGTGTAACCCAGCTTTGGTTCCGTGTAGTTGATGATGTCATCAGCAGTCCACGAAGGTGATTGGTTACCGCAGAGGATCATCTGGACCTCCTTATGACTGAAGGAGCTCAACTTCTCCATCGGAAACACTCGATTAAAACCCTCTGAGGAAGAGGAAGAGGAGGAAGATGAGATTGTTGTCAGTTCATGTGATATACAGAAACATGAGTAGTGTGTGTGTGTGTGTGTGTGTGTGTGTGTGTGTGTGTGTGTGTGTGTGTACCTCTGAAGGCCTCCATCTGTTTCTGGATGCCGGTGTGCATACACAAGTCAAACATCAGCTCCACGTACTCCTCTGCGTTCTCCATGGTAACCATCTGTAAACACACTCAGTTTGAGTCAGTCTGTCCACACCTTCATCATCATCATCATCATCATCATCATCATCATCATCACCACCACCACCACCACCACCACCACTGATGATGATGTCATCAGCTCTCAGGTGGGCTCTTACCTCGTCGTCTCCGTTTGGTTTCAGATCCACAGCTGAGAAACCGTGAACCTTCGAGGACGGACAGAACTGGAAGTTCAACCTGGAGGACGAGACGGCAGTTAGCTTTGTTTGTGTGTGTGTGTGTGTGTGTGTGTGTGTGTGTGTGTGTGTGTGTGTGTGTGTATGTGTGTGCGCGTGTGTGTGTCGTACCCCAGGTCCTCGATACTGAGGGGGGGTCCGGAGCCCAGCGGGTTCCTCAGCATCAGGTCCTGCAGTCTGGTGTTCTTCTCATCTTCAGATAAACTCTTACTGGACAGAATCTGCCTCCTCTTCACCGCCAGCTCCTTCACCTCCTTCAGGAAACTAGCTCTGCAGGAGGAGGAAGAGGAAGAAGGAGAAAGAAGGAAAAGGAAGAGGAGGAAGAGGAGGGGAAGTGGTTTCATCAGTGCCGTTTGTGTTCATGATGATTAATAAAGGTGACCTCACTGTCATCGGGTCGTTCTGAGAATAGGAGCTCATTAAAAATGGCAGCCGCACTCTGTCCAGGGCCTCACCTGTGCGGGTTGACGAGCTGGAAGTCGTCCCAGGTGAGAATGCCGTGGTACCAGGCGGGCGGTTTGGGTTTCGGGGGGTCCATGATGAACTCAGACTTGGAGTCCTCGTCGAAGCTGCCCACTGAGTACGTCTCCTGGCTCTCCTCGGTGGACGCCTCCGACTGCACCTCCGACAGCAGCAGGAAGGGCGTCAGGTGAGGCCTGTCGGGGTCGTGGCCCTGCGGGGAGCTGCGGGACTGGTACAGCAGCTTGCTCATGTTGGACTTGATGTCTCCCATGCAGAGCAGCTTGAAGAAAGGCTGAGAGACGGGCAGGTCCACCAGCCGGTTGTCCTGGATGCACTTGGCCAGGAAGACACCCAGGAAGTGGAAGAGCTTGCTGATCCGCTCCAGCTCCTCGCTGTCCTGAGGGAACGGCGCCGGGAACAGACCGCAGGAGCGCTGCACGTAGAAACCAGGAGGCTTCAGACCACCGCCCAGGTCCACCTGACACATACAGACAGGTTAATGACATCACATGATACATTAATGACATCACAGGACAGATTAATGACATCACAGGACAGACACACACAGGTCGATTTCTTCTTCACTGATGCGAGCACCGTTTCTGTTCAGAGATCCTTTACTGATCATAGAGGGCTCACTCATAGAGGAAACACTTCCAAAGATGCTTCATTGTTACACCAGTGAAGAGGTCTCACTCCGGACAGATGTAAGGAAGGAAGTCGAGCTCTCTTTGTAAAGGTGCACTGTGTAAGAACTGGCCACCTGTTGAAATACTCCAACAAACAGATGGCAGCATATTAGCAGATTAACAGCTAAATGCTGCTAACTGTAGCCGCCATAAGGTAGCTAGCTCAGTTAGCCGTGCAGCTAGCCGTCTGGTATGGGAGTGTTGGTCTTTGGATCCTGACGGAACGGAGCTAACCGGTACACCAAAAACTCTTTTGATAACTTTGAGTTAACTTTAACGCTTTCAACTCAAGCTCTCACAAATTGTTTCTCAGAGTCAAATCAAATGACATTTAGCTTCACGTGTACATTAAATATGTTTCTGTGCTGTAAACATCCTGAGACATGTTTCACGACAGAATTCTACAGAACAAGTGGTTTAGTTTCTAATCATACAGAAGAAATCAGTTTTTGTGTATCACCTGTCGGGACTCGTCGTCGGGGAAGTCGTCGTCACACAGCCAGATCCCCAGAGACGTTCTCTGAAACTCTGCAGCCACCAGAGCGTAGAACTCCAGAGTCGGACCCAGACCGGTTCCCTCCTCACCCTGAAACTCCACCTGACACACAGACCACATCAGACATGTTCATGACAGGAAAGAAACTGGAGGAAGGCAGAAAACATGGAGAGATGATTCATAATCCTTTAAACTAAATGTATGTGTAAGTAAATAATCTCAGTGATTCTTCACCAGCAGGTTGAGTTTGTTCTTTTGTGGCGAACAGTCAGAATCAGAATCAAGACAAACATCTCGTTAACTTCTTACATTTTTAAGATGGTGGTAACCAAATGAAAACCAAAGCCTCAGAAATAGAAAACATGATTTGCTGAATGAAGCTGCAGGTGTCGCAGTGGTTCAGTGGCGTCGCTCTCTCACCTCCAGCACGGACTTCCTGTCGGCGTGGAGCTGCATGACGGACTCGGCCCACTCCATCATGGCTTCTCCTCGGGGCACTTTGACTCGCTCGTGTTTGAGCCGACCAACCCTGAACTCTCCGGGGTCGTCGCGTCTCACCGTGGTGGACGGCCGAGAGCGCTCCATAGTCGCCTCGCGCCGGTTCTGGAGCCACACAATCGCCCTGCAGACACGGGTCAGGAGTCAGAGGTCAGGTTCAGGTTCTGACTGCTGTGAGGGTTCATCATGATTAACAGACTCACTAATGATGCTGCAAGTAAGAAATTAAGACATAAAACACATAACTAGAAAAAGAAAGAAAAACAACAATTTAGCTTGAAGCTCAAAGACCATTTAGCTTCAACATTCAGCTTCAGGATTTGACATTTCCCAGGTTCTCCTCTCACATTTGGGTTTAGTGACAGAGGGAACGAGTCGGGAGGCTTCAAACATCAGAAAGGTTGTTTATGTAAAATATATTTACAGGCTGACTTCTGCTGTTAACCTTTTATTTTCAATCTTTCTGATTCTTTGGACTTTGATTAAAATAAGTTTAACTCAAACTTCAGCAGGTTCATTTTGTTTGTCGTGTTTATTTTGAACATTTCCTCTTCACACATTAGTTTGTAGAAACAATATCAGTCTCAGAGTCGTCCAAGAGAAAATGTGTAGAATGTAATTAAGTATTAAACGAAGGTAAAGCTGCTCTGACAGTTTCAAGTCATTGTTTGTCAGGAGAGGCTCAGGAGTGGTGCGAGGTTCTGCAGGGTCGTCATCAGTCTCACCTGGACGCTCCGAACGCCGTGCAGGTGAAGTAAAGCTGTCGGGTCTCGAAGGGGATGAGGAAAGGACACTTGGAGGTGAGCTGTTCACACCAGTCGGGCAGCGCTCCGCTGGCCAGAGCCAGAGGCTCCTGAGGACGCAAACATCACATCAACATCCTGCCGACTGGACCAACATCAGCAACCATCAAACAGCTGATTCATGAGTTCAAGTGTGTTCAGAAGAAACGCCTTCAAAAGAAAACTGAAAAAACTGGTTCAGTGTGAAACAGTCGTCACTAAAGATGATCAGAACCATCAGACAGACCTCGATCTGCTGCAGGATCTTGGTTGTGATCTTCTTACTGGTGAACTCCTCCGGAGACGCGTTGAACTGCAGCTCGTCAAAATCTGAACCAAGACACAAATTTAACTCAAACACAGAAACAATTGATTTGAAGAATTTTCTGTAATCCAGAGATCGGCTGCCTGATCAATCGATTAATCATCAATAATATATGAAATAGTTTCCCAGCAGGCTACATGAGAATTAAAGAACAACGATAATGACAACTCACCTGTCACCGTTCAACCACTGACCCAGTGTGTGTGTGTGTGTTTGTGTGTGTTCGTACCCTCCTGCAGCGTGCGAGGGTTGGAGGTGGCATCTCCTCCGATGATGTAGAGGATGCGCAGCAGCTGCAGGACGTCCTCGACTCCACAGGCATTCTGGCTGCAGCCCGCCTTCGCCTGCGCCACCTCGCGGGCCATGCCCAGAATCTCACTGCTCTGATTGGCTGAAAGGGAGCTCGGGCTCAGACCACCCGAGCGACCGCCAACGCTGTGTTCACACAAGTCCTGCAGGAGGGGAACGGCATGAAGTGAGGTTTGTAACAAGGAAACCACCAAGTGTGTGTGTGGAGCGTGACTCACCATCTTCCCGCTCTCCTTCTCTTTGTCGGAGTCCTTCAGCTCTCTGTACATTATCCTGCACACAGACACACACACACAAACAGCCAGAATCAGAACCCAGAACTCTCTGAGCCTCACCAGGTCCAGACTGTGGCGCTGCTCTTACGTGTATGTCGGCTCCCAGATGCGGCGCAGTTTGTCCGTCTTCACGGCTCCGTTGCAGGACAGCTGCAGCAGCCGCTGGACGTAGTAGAAGATGGTGGACTTGTAGTTGGACAGAGGAAGCTCCACCTCCCGGGTCGTACCCAGGCCCGCCACCTGAACACACACACACACACAACATTTATATCTGACTTTTACAACCAGCAGCAAGGTATAAATATACAATTTCACATTTCGAGCTTCAATGTTCTGACTCTGGACCGTGTGATAGCTTCAGCTGTTCAGGCGTCGTGTGGGCCGGTTGTGGTTCTCTTACCTTCAGGGTGAGCGACAGGTGAGGAGACGGAGCGCACTCCACCTCCTCCTGAACCTCCGAACGAGGAGTTCCTGACAGAAAGAAAGGAAAATTAACCTGAGAGGAAATACTTGCTGAATTGAGTGAGCATCACTGTAACAGACTACACTTACTGCAGTACTGTGAGTATTTGTTTGACTTTCCCTCCCTACATCTGAACCTGCAGCCGACTGCCTGGATCTGCTGATTTTCTCTCTTTGTTGCTGCTCGGGACGCTTTACCAACCCAACATGTGTCTATTTGACGTCCTGGGAATGAGACTCAACAATCAGCTGTCTTTGTGGTGCGTTCAGGAACAGCTGGGACAAATCCTACTGATTCTACCTTTAACTTTAATAGTCTTTGAATTCTATTAATATGACGTGAGCTTCAGTTAGCTTTGAGCACAAATGTCCTTCAGAGGGAGACTTTTTACTCTGATACTCTGAGTCCATGTCAGAGCCTGAACTCTGTTACTGTGCTGGAGGAAACAAGCTGGATCAGAACTTCTGCTGTCACCAGAGTCTGTTTGTACACAGGTACCTGAACTCCTACTGGAGGAAACAATGTGAGGACTTCTCCTCTGATTCTCAGGTCGACACAGTGACTGACGGCTCAGATTTAACGTGTCGGTTTGGGTTAACTCGACTCCATTGGTGCAGTGATTACTGATTTTGATTACACAGTTATAATCTTAGGAAATCTCTTAGATTGACTGTTATCAATTTCACAAAACTATGGATGTAAAAAAAACTATTGTTTTTAAAAAGAGGTTTGGGCGGCTTCATTTCTTTGTTTCTTACTCCAAAAAGAAAGAAAAAAAAAGATCCTCTCTTGACGTTGAGGGGTCGACATTCTGTAATCTATAAACTGTGCACTGCTGCTCTTCCTGCTGTGTTGCCGTTGGTTACAGGTACCTGGCGGAGGGATCTCGAGGTCTGTGGTCTGCTGGACGTTGGTTCTTCCTGGTCGGGGGTCGAAGGCGGGGACGAGAGCAGAGAACTGTCTCTTCAGGACGAAGTCGTCATCCCACGTTCTCCTGCGACCTCCTTTGGTCTCGTACTCCTCCTCCTCCTGTAGGACGGCAGCAGCCGCATACTCATCATCACGCCATCTGACATCACTTCCTGTTACTCACTACTCATGCAACAAACAGAGAAGGTGTATTACCAGGACCTCCTCGTACTCCTGGTCCTCCTGATTGTCGTCTTCGTTCTCGTCATCGTCGTCGTCGGGCTCCGGGAGGTCCTCCTCGTCGTCCAGCTCAGCCAATAACGTGTTGGCACGACAGCTGTCCAGGAAGTCTACAGGAAGTTGAAAAGACACACGAGAGGAACAATAATGTAGTTTTGATTATGTGACGCAGCTTCAACTTTTATGTATTCAAAATAACAGACGGAGCTGAATCATCCAGATAAAGTTAACAGAAAGTTAAATTAGTTCTATATTGTGGATTCTGCAGCTCAGACAGAAGACAGACTCGACTCTTTACCCCGCTGCTTTCATTTATGTACAACAATACGAATCATTTGATCTCATTCCTGAACACATTCTTAACAGGAGTAAAGCTGCAGCTCAATGGTTTTATCTTTAGAAATAAAGTTACAAAGTGCTGAAGTGTTTGATCAACTGGAATAAGTCTGTCATAAAAAACACTAAGTGATTAAAAACCAGAATGTCGATAATCATAAACACTGATCCACATCCTATCACGTCTTCTGCACCAAACAAACTGATTAATGGACAAATTAATAAACAACACCAATAATCTTTAGCTGCAGCTCCTTTAAAAGGTTCTCATCAAGCTGTTTGTTTTCAAACATTCAGTGCCGATGAAACTCTGTTAGGTCACCTGTTAACAAATACCTGCAACAGTTCCACAGAGTAAACACAACTCTGGAATCATAACGGACAAAATATGATCTATAAATTAAACCTGCTCTGCTTTAAAGAGGATCTATTCAAAAGACAAGATAAGATGGTTAATTGACATCCAAAATATGTGAACAGAAATGTTAGCAAGCAAGTTAGCTGAGGCAGGCTGTGCGCGCGCATGTGTGTGTGTGTGTGTGTGTGTGTGTGTGTGTGTGTGTGTGTGGTCACCATAGAGAGAGAACTCCGCCTCCTGGCCCGTGTCGCTCTCGCTGGACGTGGACGTTAGGCTGGTCGTCAGGGTGTTGCTTAGCAACTGTCCCACCGACAGCCCAGTGGTTGCTGTGGCTACGTTATTGCTGCTGGTTACTATGGAGGTTGACATGGTAACAGTGGAGGTGGTGCCGGTGGTGGTGAGGTTAGGAAAGCTCTGAGCACCCATGAGAGGAGAAGCTGCAAACAAACAAACAAACAAACAAACAAACAAACAAAGGGCAGTTAGTGAGCAGCAGGTGAAGCTCGTTAAGGTCCGGTCAGCTGACAGGACACAGCTGCTGTGATTGGCTGGTGGAGGCTCATGCTGTTCACCCAGCAGGATGCAGACCAGAGCAGCCACCCTGCACCTGGTCTCACCTGGCTGCTACAGTGTAGTGTTAGTGTAGTAATACTGCAGTACTCCCTGGCTGCTACAGTGTAGTGTTAGTGTAGTAATACTGCAGTACTCCCTGGCTGCTACAGTGTAGTGTTAGTGTAGTAATACTGCAGTACTCCCTGGCTGCTACAGTGTAATGTTAGTGTAGTAATACTGCAGTACTCCCTGGCTGCTACAGTGTAGTGTTAGTGTAGTAATACTGCAGTACTCCCTGGCTGCTACAGTGTAATGTTAGTGTAGTAATACTGCAGTACTCCCTGGCTGCTACAGTGTAGTGTTAGTGTAGTGTTAGTGTAGTAATACTGCAGTACTCCCTGGCTGCTACAGTGTAATGTTAGTGTAGTGTTAGTGTAGTAATACTGCAGTACTCACTTGCAGTACTCATGACGTTCCTGCCCAGCGTGTTGGTGTTGTTGTCGCTGCTGCTGCGGCTCAGGTTCATGTTGTTGGTGGCGTTGGTGCGCGACATGTTGGGAGCGCGGCGGACAAACGACTCCATGAGGCTGGCCTCCCGTGACGACAGGTTGGGCACGCTGGCGCTGGAGCTCATGGGAGCGCCGGCGGCCAGCAGGGAGCTGACAGAGAGCCGAGCGTTTGCCGCCGAGCACAGAGGCCTCTGGGATGGCGTGTCCTTGCTGGATGACTCCGACACGGAGCTGACGTCGGGTGAGCTGACGCTCACGAGCCCCATTGAGATCGCCGTAGCCGGGTCGGTGCTCGACGCGGATGAGTCCTTGTTTCTGGATTCGTCACCGGGGGCGGGCGTGTCGGCAGTAAGCGTGCCGGAGCTGGACGCCGAGCCGGAGCCGCCCTCCATCGCAGAGGACAGCACGACGATCGGCTCCTGCTGCTGTCCATCAGAGCTGACCCCGACCCCCGTCACGCCTCCCACCCCGGAGCCCTGGTCGAGCAGCAGCCCCTCGGCCCTCCTCTCCAGCCGCAGACCCCCGGCGCCCGGCAGCCCCACGGAGGAGCTCAGGCTGATGTCGGAGGAGGAGGCGACACTGCAGACGGAGCTGCTGCTGCCCTTCCTGCTGGAGGAGCTGGCCCCGCCCAGCGACGTGGCCCCACCCTTGTCTGGACAGTTATTTTTCACCAGGCTGCTCCACGACTGCTGCTGCGAGGACGACGAGGTGGAGGAGGACGAGGAGGACGTGGTGGTGGTGGTGCCGCCGCTGGCCGCCGGCGTCACCGAGGGTCCCACCGTGG
>NC_051054.1:645000-857500 GCF_904848185.1 Acanthopagrus latus
GCTTCATGATGCTACAGAAGCTCCTCAGTTTGTCTTCAAGGTAGAAATAGTACAAAAATTATAAAATAACTTACTTGGCATTGGTTCCGACCCAGTAGATGATTCCGTTCTCGTCGAAGTCGTGTTGGTGTCTGAAGGTGAAGGTCTGTCCTTCCCTCAGCTTCCTCACGAAGACGAAGGACGAGCGCTCGAAGTCGTACCACTGCTTCGCCACCTGGAGGAGAGGAGGTGGAGGAAGGAGGTCAGACCTGAACTGTATCACACATTAAAGTAAAACAAGCGGAGGTGTTCTCACCATCTTCAGCAGGTACTGCTCCAGAGACTCCACAGTCGCGAGCGGTTCCATCTTCAACATGCGACCCGTCCGGTCGATCAGCGCCGTCTCGCCCGGCGCTCGCTCCAGACGGAACCGCAGCCTCCTCGTCAAGATCTGATGAGCAAAAGAACTCGTCAAGTTTTTCCCCTCTGACATCACCCACCAGATTCCTGAAAACACACCTGGATCCAGAGCACACAGTGACTCACCTGCAGGTTGTATGAGGAGCCTGGAGTGTCGTACAGGTGCAGAGGTAGACGTTCTATTGACTCCAGGACAGCTATCAGTTTACGGATTAAGGCAACAGCTGGTCGGCTGTAAACACACACACACACACACACACACACACACAGGTCAGTTGTAATCTGACAGTACTCACAGTAATCTATTACAACCCCCCTCACACCCTGTACATCTGTGTTATCTTAGTATTTTGTTGAACTTGTCATCTTTGTGATCATTGTCATGATTTTCTAACAGCTCCTGACAGATTCAACGTGTAGTTTAAACACTCTAACAGTAATCTGGATACAATCTGGATGTGTCAAAGGAAACAGATTTGGGCAGTCTGAACAAACTAAGTGTGTCTGTCAGTTTGTAAGATCATTTGTGAGATGCAGCCTCCCTGATGCCGATCTGTTTAAGTTTACTGACACAACATAATTCTAATCTGACCATCAGTCTCATTATCAGAGGAATCCAACACCTGTGGGGATCTGCAGAAGGTGGACATGTTTGTCACGGTTACCTTTCATCATCTTCATTCTCGCTGAAAGCCGCCTTAAAGACATTGATCCTCTCCATTAAAGGCTTACAATCATGTTTCAGGTCCAGTTCCACACTCTGCGCACACACAGACACAAGAACTCACTTTACAAGACGTCTGAGTGATTTTCACAGCCATGAATCAAGCTGAAGACACAGCACACCACAGGTGTGACCAGAGGATCCTGTTTAAGAGGATCACTCACACTGTTGAGGACAGTGAACAGCGCCTGGACCAGGCCGCTGCTACACATCTCATACGGAGAAATCGTGTTTTCATCCTTCAAAACTACGATCAGGTTCTCCAGGGCCGTCTTCATCAGGTCCCTCCATGTGTTCTCCCCTTCAATACACTGCAAACACACAGAAACAAACCACACAGCTGACCAGGATGATCTCTAAAACCCTGCGTTAAGTCAGGATTGTAGGCGGTGTGTGTTTGTGTACCTGTCGGTTGGTGTGCAGCTCCCAGGCGGACTCCAGCTGTGTGGAGATGTTCCTCAGGGTGACCACCACCCCTCTGGGCATGCTCTCCACAGCTTTGAAGTGGTCGTCGTACAGCTCCCTCGCCATGCTCTTCACCTTCTGCTTCGTCTTCTCCAGCTTCGACTTCAGCTTCCTGCCTCGCTTCCCCGTCCAGCCCGTCACAAACTCTGAGCCTGCACACAAAAACACACAATGTCAACACAAACCTGGACTGTCGTGCTACAACTTGATGTGAGTGTTGCTGTTGACTGTATTTTTTTTAGTGCCTTTTACCGCTTTTGTTTGTTTATTTGTAATTCATTATCCTTTATCATTTCTATGGCTCTTTATCCGTTTATATTTCCTCTCGTCTTATTACAGATCGGTGAACTGTTGAATGTTTGTGTCATATTATCTTCCTGCGTTTGTTTGTTAACGTACTTTGTGAACTCGTCTTTACAGACGCTGTATAAATAAACTTATGACTATTATTGTCATTATTAAAGAATTCAAGCGAGCGTGTGAATTAGATGAAACTAACTTAAACACAGCTGTTTCTGGTGTGAAGTCTAACTACAAGATTTAAAACGTTCCGTAGTTTTTACAGTTCATGTTGATGTGTTGCTGTAACAGCAGCAGCAGGACTCGTGGAGCGGCAGGGATTTGCTGACACACACCCAGTGAGGTCTCTGCGGTGAACGAGTGTTTGGTTCCTCTGTTGGACTCAAAGACGAAGCCCGGTAGGTCTTCCTTCAGGATGGTGGCCTGCTGCCCATCAGAGTTGTGGATGGCGATCTCTCCGTCCTTCAGGCAGGTCAGAGACCAGTTACCCACCGTCAGCTTAGTGGGACCCACGCTGGACAGGATGGGCTGACTGGCTGTGACCGGCTTCACCTGACTCCGCGCCCGCTGCAGCTTCTCCAGGAACTCACTGCGAGACTCTGCTCAGGAGGAGAGGAAGGAGACGTGTCAGCGAAACAAAGACGACATGAGATGAAAAGAACCTTCTGTGTGTTCTGTTTTCCTACCAGAACTGTCCGACCCGCCCTCTGGACTCCCACTAGAATACATGGTGGCCAGCTTCCCATCCAGGATGAACCTGAACCAGCCGTTGGAGCCGTTGGAGAGCTCCAGTGCAGCAGCGTCGGACCAGATGTAGAGACAGTCCCTCCCTCTGATGATGGACCAGTCCTTCCAGTGATACGGCTTCCCCTGCTGGATCTCCCTCGCGTCCTCCTGCACCTCCTCCTCCTGCACACACGACAAATGGTATTCAGTTCATTTCTGCTTCCTTGTTGAGAATCAAACAGACTCATTTCCACAGGTTTTGTTTCAGTAAATGCTTTTTGATTTATACAGAATTAGAGACTATATTCGAGAAAAGACACCCACAAACACACACACCCACACACAAACACACACGACCTTCTCAGGTTTAGCCTCATCCTCGTTCTCGTCATCAGACGCCGGTCCAGCCAGAGTGGACACCTTGTTGATGACTCCCAGTCGAGCCAGCTGATCGAGGAAAACGTCTCCTCCTTTATCCACCAAGTCTCTGATGATCTGCAGAGCCAGCAGGTGACCGTCGTCGTCGTCCTGACACACAATGAAAACATTTCACGTCACTCTACGTGGACATGAGCCCTCAGTTCTGATAGCAAGTTAAATGGCCTTAAGAATGGCACTGGAATCACAGATATACAATCTGGTCTGATCGCCTGTCGGAGAGCAGGAGGATGAAAAAGCGTCATGAAGTCATAATATTGTACCTCCTGGTCCAGGACAGTCGCAGTGATCTCCACCAGCACAGTGGGAAGGTTGTGTCCCGTCTCACTGTCACACACCTCCTTCAGCAGAACCTCACTGCTGTAGTGAACCATCTTCCTGATCAGAGCCAGACTGGCTTTCCTAAACACACAAAAACACACTCAGCTGCCATAACATTTCTTTTGATTACATCAACGATAGACGGGCTTGTTCTCCCACTTCAGCTTCTGTCTGCTCATTGACATCACCTCTCATCTCCTCTAAATAAATTAAGATTCAGTTCACAGTGACGGAGGGGTTACCTTATAGAAGGCAGCATGGTTTGCTGAAAGGTTTGTGCAAAAACAGGCAGAAGTCTCCTCAGGTAGATGGGAGCCATCTCTGGGTCTCCTTTGGGCTCGCTGCCCTCCTCCTCCTCCTTGTTCACATCTTTCTTCTTCTTGTCGTCACCCTTGTTCACCGGACACATCCAGTCTCCTGAAACACAAACACATTAGTGTGACCTCACTGGTGCTTTGTGAACAGCTCCAAGTACTTCACCTGATCTACAGTTCTTATCTGTGTCAGATAAGATTTACAGCTGTTTTCAAAGTGTTGACGTCTGAAGCAGAGTCACTGTAGGAGAAGCATTTCCATTCAAAAGATAATCAGGACGTTTAAGGATGAAAAAGAGTGCTTAAAGACTAGAAGAAGGACGAGGAGGAGAGGAGAGGAGGACAAGGAAGACAAAGAAGAGGAAAGGAGAAGAAGAAGACGGAGAAAGAGGAGGACTCCTCACTCACCAGGCGACTGCAGTATAGCCACCACCTCACTGTGTCCTCTCTCCCTCGCCTTGTCCAGAGGAGTTTTCCCGTCCTCGTCTCTCAGGTCAGGGTTAGCTCCGTGACGCAGCAGAGTCTGCACACACACACACACACACACACACACACACACACACACACACACAAACACACACACGAACACAAGAAATCAGAACGCAGAGACGATTAAATGTTTGTAAATCCAGCAGTCACGACTGACATCCATTGAGACAACTCTCAACTTGAGTCGCGTTCCTTCCAGTGTGTATGTGTTACCTTGGCTACTTGTGGGCGTCCAAAACAGGCAGCGTAGTGTAGTGAGGACGACCTCTGACCTCTGTTGACGTCCGCCCCCCTCTCACACAGAAACTCCACCTGGAACAACAACAAACACACGGAGATCACAGCCATGAAATAGAAGATAGAAGTCAGATCTGGAATATTACACACACACACACAATTTCTTTCATTTATTATCAGTTTACACCAAAAAACTTCAGCATCTCTCAACTGTAAAAGAGGCAGGATGTCTTTCTCTTCTGTCAAAATGTTTGATAATCACATTTGATGGATTATTGCACAAAATGTGAGTGCCATTATATTGAGTTCAGACCTTTTCTACAGCTAGTGTGGCTCGTAAATCATAAAAGATTTAGACGACGGTCAGAATCTGTGTTCATTGTTTTTGTTTTTACCATTTCCTGTGTGCCAAAAGCTGAAGCCCAGTTGAGCAGCGTCTGTCCAACATCGTCCATGAAGTTCACCTCAAAAGCTGCAACAGAAAGCAGGAAGGTGAACAAGAACCTTTACAACAACAAAACATGATTCATTAGGATGCAGATAACAATAACCATCAGTGATAAAGACGTCTTTCTGTGTGTTCGTACCTCCGGTGTCGATGGCGTCGATCAGAGCGTCGGTGTCTTTGCTGCGGATACAGTCTATGAGCTGTCGGTGTGATCTCTCCCCTGAACTGTCGAGGCGTCGCAGGCCGGGGATCCGGCCCGTCGACCCCGCCGTGGATTTGGGCAGCGCCTTTCGTCCCTCGAACAGGAGCACCAGCAGGAGGTCCACCAGCCGCATGGTGTCCAGCACACAGCGCTCGTCTCCTCCCAGAGCCGACTCCATCGAGTCAGGCAGGGCTGAACGCAACAGGTCCTGAGGACGAGACAAGAGAGAGATCACATCAGACGACCTGTAAATCTGAAGTTCATGTTCCTTCTGTCTGGAAATATTTGTTACTCTTCCTGTTTCAGTTGTTTCGACCTACATGTGTGACAAGCGGTGACCCTCTGCACAGCGTGGACAGCAGGCTGACGATGGTCGACACCTGGTTGCTTAGTTTGGAGTCGGGAGCCGAGGGAGCGGCGCCGGTTGAGGTCCGGCCAGGCTTACAGGAAGAGGCGGGACCCGACACCGTGCCACCGGCGGCAGCCATGCGGGACAGCAGCTCCTCCGTCAGGCCATGTTTGGCTAAAGGGGCGGGGTCCACACCCCGGCGTGTGAACCGGTCAGCCAATGAGGCGAAGCAGCGCAGAGCACCATCTGACACCTGGAGGACAAGAAGGGTTTAGTTCTTCTGAAACCTCTTTTCAATCCAGAACCAAGAACCACTTACATCTGGGCCTGGGGGCGGGGCTATTGTGACCAAGGAACAAATAAAACTGACATTTTTGAAAATATTTTTTTTTACTGTGTTCACTAACTGAACGATGTTCAGACACCATAAGCAACAACTAAGATTTGATGTAGTCGCTGTAGTTTGTCCAAACATTGCAGGAAACTGGAGACATGAAGTGACTGAATGAAGCAACTCTGTGGTGGAAAGCAGACTGGTTCTGAAAAGGTTCACAGGTTGATCCATCTCTGAACCAGCACTTGGTTTACTGCTGCATAAAAAAAACTGGGCCTCGTCTGTAGTCACCTGGTGGTCCTCGTGTTTGAGGAGGCTGGACAGAGACTCGACGCAGGTCTCCAGAGACGAGTCCTGAGGCTCCATCTTGCTGCAGAGTCGGGACACCACGGCCATGGCCGAGTGCAGAGTGTCTTTGTGAACCAGGTGACCGCTGTCTCTGATGAAACTCAGCACACAGTTCAGACCGCCAGCCTCGAACACGGCACCAGACTCCCGGGTACAGATCAGCTCCAGCACCTGGACCACAAACACACATTACAGTCCATTAGATAACTCAGGGACAGATGTCAAACCTGAGATCTGAATATAAAGAAAAAGCTTCAGTTGAAACAAATTTGTGTTTCAGGCGTCCCTGAATTCACAGTTTCAAATGAACAAACTCCTTAAAGACACAAAACAGGAAATATTGTCACTATTTACTGGAGCAAACCTAAGAAACTTAAAACACCAGGAGATGAAAAAGCACCTGACAAGATAAAAATAGCTGAAGAGATCAGCAGGACAGATCAGTGATCAGTGTGGAGACATGAGACACAGACAGAAGAAAGACCACGACTGTCCTGTGATGGTTATTAATAAACCCCTGGGAGCACATGCTCGTGGACCTCCTGCCTGTGGTGTGGCTCCGGTCCAAAACTCAACAACACAAACACAGGAGCCGGCTGAGCTCCGACCAGTTCTCGTCATCATGTCTGCAGTTCAGTACCAGGATCACACACACACTCTGATGACATCACGGCCTTCAACAGCACAATAACAAGAAAAAAAACACTGGAAAAAAAAACATGCATTCTCATCCTGAATGATGTCATCCCTCTGATCACGTGCAGCAGCTCCCTGTCACCCACCTTGACACACTGCTCGGCGAGATCTCTGCTGGTCCTGTTGTTGAGCTCCACCACCACCAGCCGGTTGCACAGCGCCTTGATGGCCCCGTCCACTCCCACAATCCTCCGGGTGCACTCGGCAGACACGTCCAGGTAGTAGGTGATAGCTCTGGCTGTGACCTCCAGCACGTTATCTGGAGCGCTCTCGTCCAGGAAGATCTTACAGAGCGCCGGCAGGAACGTCCGAGGAGGACACCTGGGACAGGAGAGAGACGGTCAGTCCACCAATCGCTGACCTCCAGACTACGCTCATCATTCGGAATCATATACTCACGTCTCGAAGCAGCGGTCGACGTTGTCCGACATGAGCAGCAGCATGCAGAGCTGCTCCAGAGCGATGAGCTGCATGTCGCGCTCATCGCCCTGACCCATCTGCAGCCACTCCAGCAGGGTGTCTGGGTCCACGTCCGCCATGATGGCTAGCCTAAAAAATACACAAAGTGCACCCAGTAACAGCAGTTAGTGCGAATTCTGTCAGTGTTATTATGATGATACATGTTCCATTGATATACGTCAGAATACTGCAAAGTAATGACAAGTTATCAACATCCGGTGGTGGCACGTAAATACAAAGGAACTTGGGATTTGGTCTCTTGTTGTTCCCTGTTTCTGGCTGCCTTGTCTGCAGGAAGTGGGAACAGGGTCAACAGGCAGGTTTAAAAAAAACCTGTGTAGAGCCGCTAATTCTGATGGAAAAGTGGCCTGTTATAGTGTTTCTACTGTAAAAAAGACACTTTACTGTGAAAACACAGTAGATTTAATGTAGCATCACAGGAAAAACTGTGTTAGCCTGCTGTCAGCATGTTAGCCTGCTGTCAGCATGTTAGCCTGCTGTCAGCATGTTAGCCTGTGTATCTTGCTGGACCACTTGTAGTTCTATGGTTTAATAATTAGATACACCTCATTACTGCACCAACAGCATCACATGACTTCTCACCTGGCTCCCCGTTGGCTACCCGGTCTGGCTCAGCGCCCAATCACTGCTCAAAGTTCTGTTGCTGTTTGGGACTCATCCAACCAACCAAACGGAAGGAGAGAGGAAATGAGGACGAGGATGAAGTAGCTGGCTCTCACAGGGGCTTCTGGGACATGTAGTCTCTTCACCTGCAGCAGACACAAAGAGAGGAAGTAAAGAAGACATGTAAACAACTGACAACACAGAGACAGGACAACATAATGATGTCATTCACACAGGGGGTAAATATTGAGTTAATCATTGTTTATACAGGGAAGTGGATAATTCCTGGATGACTCAAGCATAAATTTGTTTATGTAAAGGAACCGATTAATTCCTGGATAACTGTAGCTTGTGCAGTTTAAACAGGGCAGTTGGATCATTTCCGGACTACTGCAGCTCGTAAACTGGTATCAGATAATTCCTGGATGCCTGCAGCTTGTTAATGTGACTTCAGTTTGGATCCGGTTCCAATTTGGTGAAATCCGTTTTAACTTCTGAGGATCGTCTCCTGCAACTAACTCCTTATTTACTGTCAGAAGACACAAAGACAGATCAGAAGCTCTTCAGCCTCTCTCTGACTCTACAGGCGTCTGCAAAGAAAAGTAAACAAACAGGTGCTGACTCAGCGACACACAACATGGCCGACCACCTCAACTAGACTTTCACAGTGGGGAGACGCTTCACAGTCAAACAAGCAACCGACAAATATTGACTTTAGCAGCCGTCTATCACTGACTTGATATGTGGTCGCCATCAGTCTACCAGACTTGGTGACCTGCTGTAACAGTTTCCTGCATCAAGCGTCAGTAAATCTGATAGGCTGGGTTGATATTTGTGTGTTTGCTGCTGGGTTCAAGGAAGCTGGACTCCTTTGAGCTCAGCAGAGTCTCTGTGGTTTAAGTTTTAAACTGAGGGACACAAAAACACCACCAAGCCGACGAAATGACCTCGTCACTGTATATGGACGTGGGTAATTCCTGGATGACACCCCAGCTACCAAAGCTTCCAGGCAGAATTTATGTTCCTCGCATGCTGAGATGAACGCCTAATTAGAGCGTAGAGGTAATTATTCAGTTCAAAGGGTGAGCTGAAGCCGAACCGAAGGGAAGAACAGAACAAAGCGATCTGCGCTGAATGGTTACAAAAATCAGGATGAATAAAAACATTTTCCCCTGTTTGATT
Organism: Acanthopagrus latus; assembly: GCF_904848185.1. Taxonomy (NCBI): domain Eukaryota; kingdom Metazoa; phylum Chordata; class Actinopteri; order Spariformes; family Sparidae; genus Acanthopagrus; species Acanthopagrus latus. The sequence continues at coordinate 654,056 of NC_051054.1, forward strand.
CTTGTGCAACAAACAACTGACAGAAGTTATAAAATGTGAACCGCAGCACGTGTGTGAGAGGAAGTTCAGGAACTGACGAGCTCGTTTAACTCCGTGTTGTCGTCACAGACAAACTACTGAACTCTGATGTGGTTTTTCCTTCAAACAGAGACAGACGGGAGGCGTTCACAGCTGAAAAACTCCACCGGCGACTGAAATCAGCTGACATGCAAATGAAGCACCTCGATATGAAAAGCTGGAGCTGAGCAGACAGACGCAGGCAGGCCTGAACCCTCCAGGACAAAAAACTGAAGACACATTTTATACTTTTATATTTTGTCTGCAGACACTGAAACGCTTCCTGGTCCAGTTAATAATGTCAGAAAAAAAATAAATCAACACAAAATGTAAAAGATCTTTCTGGGTCGGGGGATGTGGTTTGGCGGGCTGCCTGGGAAAATAATCTGACAGTCCTTCATGTCTGCGGTTACACTTCTGTTTTCATGACACAGAAACACATTAAACGTCTCTTCATCATTCAGAGACGCTGGAACATCTGACATCAACAAAAGGACCAACAACAGCTGCTTCTGTCATTTTTCTGATTGACAGAACATGGAAGTCGGTGTTGGGTCGGGAGAAACAGAGAGTTGGTTTAAAATGTTTGTTGAGACAAAATACATTTTAACATTATGTCCTTGATTAATGGCCTCGTTGTTTGGGCCATTAAAGGAGCAGAACAGGAGAAACTGTTTGTTATTTCAGTCATGAAAACAGATTTGATTCTTGGGTTTGTTTCAGGCGGTGAACATGTTTCTCTTCTCAGGAACATTCGACTACATGCAAGTGTCACAACATGTTGATCCGTCCACAACATAAAAGATGTTCAGTCAACTGTCAGAGGAAAGAAACCATGAAATAAATATTCACTTTTAACAAACTGACAGAATTATGAAGTTATTTCTCTTGTAAAATTGCACAAAAACATGAATTGACGACTACTTTTAATTTTAGTTGACTATCAGGGTTAGGGCAGTTTATACAGATGTAATATAGCTAAAGAAGTGTCCACACACTGTGGCAGCAGACAGCACAGGTAGACTTATTATCAGCTGATTGTTGAGGATAACATTAAACATTTTTTCCTGACAATCCGTATTTCTTGTGTCCAACTGCCAATAAAAGTAAGATTATTATGAATATTATTTAGATCCTAAATGATTCATGTAAAGTAAAACGTCCAAAGGTTTTCCAACATCACGTCTGTATCACAATTAAAGTCCACTCATGTTCTGAATGTTTGGACGGGCCCTCAGGACTCAAGAACACGACCGCAGAGTCTGTGTTGAAGACGGGACGTCTGGCAGCATCCCAACACTCAACGACCGCCTGAGACCGTCGACCACAACATCCAGTCTGCTGATATCCAGATTAGAACCCCCCAAACAACCCACAGGTTTTGAACGTCAAGTGACAATTACTGAATATCAAACATCCATTTTCTTCAACAGAGGATCAGACAGCAGTGAATCCTGAGGATATTAAGTTAAAATCACTTCTTCAGACGTCCGTCAGATACTCAGTTACTCCAACATGTGAGAATCTGTAACCGTCCACATGTTCACACACATCAATAACCAGGTGGAGGTGACATTTTTCCTGACGTCCCATTATATCAGGAACATGGCAGCAATGCATGCTGGGAGTCTGATGGTCCAGGCTAAGTTGATTAGGGCCTAATTTGAAGCCACCCGACCTGACAGTCTGTCTGTGTGTGTGTGTGTGTGTTAGAAACAGGCTGAGCAGGACAGATCCTCTTATCAACAGATTAATCATCACAGCGTCCTGACCTCCTCCTCCCCCGTCAGGCCCGGGGCGACACAGCAGGACCGGGTGAGCCCGACCCAGCTCGCTCAGTCACCCCTTTAACCCCTCACAGCCCCCAGTGTCCACTTTCTAAGTCCAGACTGAAGTCAACCATCAGCAGAAAACACACACACTAATTTCCTCGTCCTTTTACAGACGGTTCAGGTCTTATTGTGAGCAACAGAACAAAAGCCGTCATCTCACAACATTCAGCTGAGAGGAGAACCAGGTCCAGTTCAAACACACAGCGCCGTCTGCACAGAACCAACTGAGCCCAGTATGAATACTCTGACTGAAAACTTCGCCCTAATCTGATTTTAGCACATTCATTAATTCATTCAGACAGATTTCTGTGGCTAATCTCAAAGTTAGCATCGACCAGAAGCCTGCCGGATTACTGAACTGGATTTTGGAGGATTGCAGAAAATAATCTGAAGTTTATGATACTTCTGATCACAATGAACTTCACAGATGAACAACACTTTTGTGACTGTCGAAGGATAAATTAAATCTCTAGCAGTAAAAAGCTAACGCTCGACTCTAAACAGACGATCACAGTCACGATTTAAAACTCACCACTGAGTTGTTTCCTTTCCTGTTTCCTAAATCAACACTTGCCTTCGTCCTCACGACAAAATCTAGTTTTAATCTGTATAAGCACGTCTACAACATGGATAACTAACTAACAATTAACTTCTGCAGCGACTAACAACTGCTCATCACCATTTCAACTCAACTGGATTATAAACTGAAGAAAATACTCATCACCAGCTGCAACCAACCAATACTTTCATCGCCGACTATTCTGTTGATTGTTTTCTACATTTATTGATTATTTGTTTGGTCAAAATACTCACATGTAACAAGCTGACATCAGAGAGTGACGACTTCCTCTCTCAAACCAATAAATCAATTATTACAATAGTTTGCGATTAATTTATTAGTTAATAAGCAGCCAATTAACAGCTGTAGCTCTGATTCCTGAAGCCTCAAACATTTTGTCTGATGCAGATTAAGAACAAGATCCAGATGTTAAAGCAGCAGATGTTCTGATGATCGATGATACCGGGAGGGAAACTCATCAATCACAGACAAAAACAAACCTGTAAGTAGGTCAATTATGAGAAGGGTTGTAGGTGTTCAATAATATGTGATAATCACTTAAATTAACATTCTGTGATGATCACTTTGGATTAAAGGTTAATTTACTATTACAATACTGAAGAAATGTCTAGATTAGGGGCCAATATCAATAATCAATGATGGAGGAGATGCTAACAGGCAACAGGAAACGATACACCTTTACACGAAAAATAAAATTCAGCTTTGCTTCAGTATTTACATTTTCATACTTTCACTGCATTTCATTTATAAATCACCTGCAGAGATAATAAGCTGTGACGGAGCCTCAGAACTGAAGCCTGACATTTATTTTACCAGTGATCAGACAGCTGAACACAGGCCCTGGTAACAGGCCCAGTTCTGATGTTATAAGACAAAGTTTAAGTTTAAAACCAACTCGTACAAAAGTCCACAAAGTCCTCAGATAGAAACAAAAACTTTAACATGTATAATTCCTCTTTAACAGGAGGAAGTCATGACAGAAAGCTCCAGAACAGCTGACAGCTGGCTGAGGGTTTGAGAGGAAGAAGAGATCTGATGAGTACTGTCATTTGTCTTCAGTGAAGGAGGACGGTGGTCTGAATAAACATGTGAGACTGTTAAAGAAAACAAGATGATGGAATGATTAGCTGGATTAATTTTGACATAATTATTACAAAGGAAATATTTTTCATCTTGCTTGCTGTTCAAATATTTCTTCTTTAATGGCAGAAACGAGCTTCCACAGGCGTCTCTGTGTTTCCACCTCAGCACGAACCTCAATTATTCTAGATTATAAATCGTCCTGTGGCTGGACTCAGTCTGTCGGACTCAGTCTGTCGGACTCAGTCTGTCGGACTCAGTCTGTTGCCAGCTTAATGAAGCTGATTATGAAATCATACGACAGGCAGATGAATCAGCAGCAGCTGTTGTAGAAATCCTAAAACTAAGTCCTCTGTTACTCGTGATTATTTCCATATTCTGCGGCCCGACGTGAACAAACCTTCTTTGTTTGAGGCTTCGAACTTGTCCGACGTCAGAAACTGACGCCACAGACACACTTGTTACGAGCGAACTGGGAAAATTACATAGTTCAGTTCAGCCTTATCTGACAAAGATAGCTGTGTGACCCCGAGTTTCGTCATCTGTCCGGGGTATAAAGAGCCTAATTATTTCATCAGACACACATCAACATAAGAGGATATAGCAGGGAGACGTTACTGGTGACGTTAAGCCCCCCAGCTAGCTGTCCAGACGGGTAACCAGGCTTTAATGGCCAAGTTACACACAGTTTATAAGCGTTAGCTGTTAGCATTGGCGTGCTAACGTTACGCTGATTAGCAACAGCGATGTTGTCAGGCCTGTAAAACAAACTGCAACTCCTGGAAAATATCCTCAACATATAACCAGGATCCCAACAGTCCGAGGAGAAGTTCTCTGTTGGTTTGTAATCCAGCACCCAAATTAATGACGAGCCACGAAACCCGGCTGATGCCGGCTAGCACCATGCTAGCTCCTCCTAACACTGCCGTCAGCTGAAACAGCAGCGTCTTCATGTTTCTGAGATTAAACCGAGTTTGTTACCGACAGGAAACCTTCACTAACACGCCGCCTCGTTGATAAATACTAACGTTATCCCAGCGTGTGAGCTGTACGTGCGGCCTTACTGTCCACTTAATAAGCTACCTACATCCGCGGCCTCGGGCTCCAAACGCGATCCGCGGGGCTCGAGTTCCGGGAGATCCGGCAGGCCGCAGCTCAGCCGCGGACTCTCACCACGAGCGACACCGGCCCGGACTCGCTTTCACCTGCGGGATGAGCCACTCACCGTTTTTTTCTTTTCGGCACAGAGACGATGAGCAGAGCTATGAATCAGAATCTTCTGGGTCCAACTGAAGGGGGATGAGCTGTATCTATCGCCGATGCCGGGGGTTAAATCAAGGCGTTCCCATTTCTCCGGAACGGGTGTAAAAAGGTCAGAGTGGACGGCGAGGCGATAAACAGAGCGGAGCGGACTGAAATGGAGAGGAGCCGACTGCTGCTGCCGAGTTCAGGAGCCGACTGGGAGCTCGGAAAGACGATACACGACAACGTGCATCATTTTAGATCATTTATTTTTAATGTCTTTTCCCAGCATCTCCTTATTTTCTTTTTTATAGTCAGTTGTCATTGTGACTGGTACACAAGATAATTATTTGAACATTTTTTTCCCGATAATGGGTCATTCCATGCCAATCGCCCCAAAACAAAACTTTCCCAAGTTCATGTCAGAGATTTTCTTGAAAAATGCATGTTAAAACTTAACTTTAATTAATGAAACTCTGTAAAACCCAACAGCTGTGCTCCTTATTTAAGTTTGATCCTTTTAAATGTATGCCTTTTAGTGAGTCTCTGTATTCTTAACCTCACCAACATCCAAGAGACCCTGATGATAATTTACAACATGTATTCATTTGAGTAGTTGTTGAATGGCAACAATCATCAAATCAATAAGAGAAGGTAATTTTTCTTACCAGAGAAAAGGATAAGTCACTTTCTAAAATTCATATCTCCACTAGTTTTCACTTTCTGGCAACCAAATTTCACTTTTCATGTAGTATTAATGCAGTTCTGTGTAGTATTAATGCAGTTATGTCACGTCTCGAAGTTATTTGGTCCTGAATTAAAACCTGAGTGCCACAGATAATAGTTTCACATTTTGGGATATTTTGACTGTGGATTTTCCCAAGAATGATGATAAATTGATTTGGTTGAAGCTTAAGTTTGTTAAAGTAATTATATTGGTAGGTGTATGTATGTATATATTGTTATTTTTTACCATGCGTGTGTGAAATCCCTGTGTGAAGTCCCTGGTGGATTGATAATCTATCTAAAAAAAAAAAAAAAAAAAAAAAACTGTAATCACGCTTCATCTTGATTATTCCAGGGTTCACGACGGTACCTGAAGGCAGCACGTGGAGGCGATGCAGCTGACGTCAGGGGGCGCTGCTCCATGTTTGTGTCTCAGTCAGAGATAAAGTTTCCAAAAACAGAAAAACAAGTGGACATGGAGACAGTCAGCTGTGTGACGTGTTTCAAAATCCTCTTTTATACTTTTTTAATTATTATATTTATGATTAAGAGCTCAGAAGCTTCTGTAACTGCTGGTTGGACCAGAACTTTAAACTGGAGCTGAACTAGTCTCAGGTTGATACTGAGCCTCCACATGACCCAGATAAACAACTGAGAGGTCAGAGAGAAGATGGCTGGTTCTCCACTCTTACTGCAGTTATTCTTACTGTCTGATGGGTCGATTGTGAAATTCAGCCTTCCCTTTTCTCTCTTTGCTGTTTTTGCTGACCTGTAAAGTTTAAAAAGTCTCTTTATCTTCTATATCTGAAGATTACAGTAACATCATCATCATCATCATCATCATCATCATCACCACAACAAATAAAGACAAGTACAAACTGAATATGAAGAAAAGTTTTTATTCACTGGCTGCTGTTAGAAAACAACATGTTAACTCATTCCTACAGTTGCGAGCCAGGTGAGCTCACACACCTGTCAGAGAGGAGCTGGAAGCACACAGCTCACCTGGTCAACACCTGGTCAACACTGACTGCAGCAGGTGACTCGTTAGTGTTTGATTATGATCAGATATGAACATTAACATTTAGACGAGAAAGTTCCCGCTCTGACAAACATGATGTGTAGTGTTGTTAAACTAAAGTGCTGATGACCACTTTGTCCCTCACAGGCCACCGTACCATCACTAACCACCGCAGCCTTCACGTTGTGTTTGTGTCATTTGTCAGATGAAGTTAAAACACAACAAATTGACATTTTACTAAAAAAATAAAATCCTCTTCATCGCTCGTTCAGTTTCTCTCACTCGGGGGTCAGAAGACGATGCATCGCCGTGACCTCTGACCTCCGCTTGTTGTTAGTGACACAGCTTATTCAGATTGTTCTCCTACATTTAATCCATCAGGTACACACAGTTATCCTAAATAAAAGTGACTGAGTTTTCCCTTCCACTGACAGACCGGATCAAACTGCTGCTCTGCGTCTCATCTGATGATGAAACCAAACATTTTACTTTGAGTCTGTTTAAATCAGGCTGGGTGACGTATCGATACATCAGTACTGTGATATGAGACTATGTACACTGCTACATGTTGGACATGATTATAGAGATGATGTCACAACACCTTAATACAGGTGAGAAAAATAATGTTTTGATCCTGTTTGAATTGTGTCAAGCTATTCAATAGATTGATTGATCATCTTGAAGGTGCAATATGTAAGATTTTCAGTTGAAAACATTTAAAAATGATGCATGCTAACTGGCTAGCCCTGACCTGTCCGGTCAGAAGCTCTCGTGCTAGTGATGTAAACACAGAAGCTGCGTCCAAACCCCCAAACCTCAGACTGCTGGTCTGAGCTCTGGCTGGCTTCAGTCGTACGTACCGTGACGTGTTCACTGTCATCACGTCAAGTCTGCGAGTGTGTGAGACCACGAGGTAAATATACAGCGGACAGAAGCCCTAAAGACAGAAATGACATCAGTCTTCTTCCCTCTACAACCTTCACGTCTACATGTTTCTGTATCATGATGAGGTTGGATATTATTTCTGGCCCACACAGTTCAAGTAAAGTAACTGTATTACACATTCATAACAAGCTCAACAACCTCACGCCTGCATCACAATGAATTGTGGGTAATTAAATCAGTATGTCCCGGGAAGTCTGCACCCAAGTGTACTCTGAAAGTCCACAGCCCCCAAGACTCGCAAAGTCAGCAAGTGTGATGAAGTCCGGACGTTTGGATGCAGCCTCACACTCCTGTGGTGCTCTGAGCTGCCAGTCCAGACCGCTAACCGAGCTAACTAGCTAACAGCAGCTGCAGTTAGCAGCTGTGATGTGCTGCCCCCTTTACAAATCTGTCACATGGACTTTTATCACAGGTGGTAAAACAAGTCTCTTCTGCGATGCGTTCAAGGACACTCAAACATGAGACGTAATTATGAGCAGCTGACACTGATGATGATTAAAGGAGCACTATGTAATATTTACAATATCAATGAGGTAATAATACAAACTTTTCCCCATCAGTGAATAAACCAGCTGTTCTGAGGAAAATAAGGTCCCAGAACACTGTTTGAAGCCAGAGAGGTGGCAGGGTCCGCCACATACAAACACAGTAAAACAGTATAAACTGTGTCGTTTATTTCAAGATCTTCTCCCCCCCAAAACTACATAATGCTCCTTTAAAATTCTCATATTGCTATCTCATATTCCAGAAGTCAAAGACTCCTCCTCTTATTTTGATAGAGATGAACTGACAGCAGTGACTTCCTGTACAGAGGCAAATCTAAAACTGAAGGGTGAAGATATAAATCAGCAGAACTGATCCTTCAATAATCAAACGATCAATAACTCATGTGATTCAGTGACATGCAGAGATCGCTCGAGCGTCCTCTCAGAGAAACACACTACCATGTTGGATGATGACATAAAATGATGTCATCCTTCCAACACGACAGCGTGCTCAGATTCTGTACCATTTGTCTCAGAGGACAGTGAACGCAGCACGTCAGTGACGCTAACGTGTGGCGTTGCGTCTTTCACAGGAAGTTGGTTTTGAGTCTGATGCTGGGAGAGGACTTGGCCGCGCTGCGGGCGGCGGCATTAGCACTGCTAGCTTTGGCGTTCAGACTCTCCTGGTTTCCTTTGACGGCGGCTTCCAGGCGAGACTTCAGGTGAGGAGACGATGCGATGAGGGACCTGATGGACGCAAAGACAAATAATAAAACTGAGTTACACATGTTTTATATTTTTACTTTATCTGATTTGTAAATGCTAACTGTGTCACGTGTTACCTGAAGATGGCGGAGTGCTGCGGGCCGAGACGCATCAGGTCTTTGAGCGCCGCCTCATGGAGAGAGCGGGACATGGCGGGGGCGGAGCCAAGGGCGTTTTCATCCAAAAGGAAAGAGATGAGGAGGGGCAACAAGACGGCGACCAGCTGAGGACCTGAAGGGTCAGAGAGCAGAGAGGGGCTGCTGCTGAAAGTGTTTCATCTGAGTGTTATTGTGTCCATCTTCGAATGTCTGTGACCAGCTGCCACACCGGTTGTGTGTGTGTGTGTGTGTGTGTGTGTGTGCATGCGTGCGTGTGTGTGCGTGCGTTCTCACGCTGCGTCTCGTCTGCAGCCTGGACCACGGCCTCCAGGGCTCGGACTCCCTCCAGGACTCCCGTCAGCTCCTCCTGACTCTGAGGTCGACTCCTCTCCACCGTCTGAGGAACACACACATCAGATTGATAACCAATCATCTGATCAATACGATCATCTGTCTGATCAAACGGCAGCTGCACAGACAGACGAGGACGCATCGAGACTCTCTTCAAGATAAAATATTTGGATCTTATCAGGATTACATTTTCATTTCTTGTTTCTTTCGAAACTTCGAGAAAAAGATGCGACTTTCTTCGAGACCAAATCATGATAACGACCTGACAAACACTCAACGCTGTTTAACAACTACTACTGCATTAAGTCAGATACCACGTGTAAGATATATAATCTTTAGATGTTCTGGTCCTGTGATTCCTCCTGGGGAGTCAAAGACACATTAAAGGTATTTTAATCTATCTAATATCTAATTCCATCTGGGTGAAAAACTGAAACATGGACAAACACTCAGACTCTTCAGTACCTGCAGGAAGCGAACCAGCGGCGGTCCGAGTGCTTGGATGTACGGGACGGCCACGCTGGGCGGAGCCTGAAACACCGACGTCAACAGCTGATAACAGCGACTCACAACCTGCAGAGAAAGTTTATTATTAATGAGGAAGTGATCAAACTATCACACGTATCTGCGGAAGTGTCTCTGACGTCTGAGGCTGTTGGAGTCGGACTGACGCTCACAGACACTTTCTGTTTCTCAGTTAATAAATCATTTAGATTTTCTCTTCCTGTCTGGATTTTCCTCTCAGTGGTACTGACCTGCGGATCTTTGGCGTCCATGCTGGCGGTGAAGCGCTGCAGACAGAGCGTGTGCAGCGGCTCGACAGCGCAGACGTCCGGACCGGCAGACAGCAGGAAGACAGTGAGCACTGTGAGCAGGCTGACCCGGTCCACAGCACCGTCTGCTGAAACACACCATCAGTCAGAGGATGCCATGTAAACACATTTCTATCTTACTGCAGCTGATCTGTATTTCTGCGTGGATGTTATGAACACCTTCGTGATTTCATACTTTCACTCCACACAATATTTTGTCTCAGCTAATTGATTGTTGTGCGTTAGCGATGATTAAGGTGTGGTACCGGCGTCCCAGAGGCCCAGCAGAGTGTTCAGAGCGGATCTCAGCAGCAGGTTCCAGGCTCCTCGGCTCTTCTCCTGTCGACTCATCGGAGACGTCACGACTGACTTCAGGGCCTGAAGAACCGCCTGGACCACCGAACTCAGACCAGCGCCACCTGCTAAGCCAGCTGCCGGGGCACCTGGGAAAAAAAACACATATAGTGACAATGGCTCCGGCTCAAAAACACATTCCTCATTATTTTCAAATAAACCATGAGTGAAACCTCAAGCATCCTAACTTTAACGTGTGTGTGTGTGTGTGTCACCTGTGTGTGTGTCACCTGTGTGTGTGCTGGGCAGGTGGACCAGCTCTCGGAGGACTCCCAGCAGCAGGTAGAGGACCGTGGGGAGGATGGAGACGCTGCCTGCAGGACAACACAGAGGGGAAAAAATACAGTCAACTGATTTAAAATCAAAAGTAGAAGTAAAAGTAACTATAGCATGTAATTTGTAACTAATGTAATCAGATAAATGTAATGAAGTGGAAGTATAAAGTAGCAGAAAAAGGAAATACTCAAGTACAAATACATGGAAACATTTCTAAAATACGGTATTTCGGTGAATGTACTTACATTCCATCAATGAGGACAGACAACAAGACAGTCAAAGACATAAAAATGCTAATGCTAATGTTATTGCTAACATGCTAACACGAACATTAGCATATGAAGGTTTGTGCTCTGACCTTCAGGTGAGCAGACGGACGGCAGCTCAGAGAGGACGAACACAGCCGACGACACCAGCTGACAGTCGCTGTCCGTCAGACTCCAGACTGATCCTCCAGGACCTGAACACACACACACACACACACAGTTTAGCTCATTGATCTAATGTATATTATTATGTTATAATAACTTGACTTCTCCTCTTCGTACCAGTTGGACTGGTTCCGGCCAGTTTGGGGCTGAGCTGTGGGAGTTTCCGGACCAGAACACAGAGGCAGAGCTCCAGCGCTCCGAACACGAGCGAGCGCCCAGGAATCAAACCGCCGGTGTCCCGACCCTCACCGAACTCTGGCAGCGTCTCCTTCTCTGCCGCACCGTCATCCACTGTGGAACAATAAAGTTTGAAACATGGGACACATGGAGGACAGAGGACAGGAGGTGTTGGAGTGGAGTTTACACAGCCTGACTGATGAAGAGCTTAAAATCTGATTGAAAGCTCTGGATAAACCTGCCAGTGACTCAACAACAACCACATCTGAGTGTTGGTCCTCATGGGCACCCGTCCAGTCTCACAGAGTCGGTACAGCGCTCACCCTCGGCACTGTGGCGTTTCTCCCTGACGTGCTCCTGAGCCGCCGTCACAATCTGTCTCAGTAAATCCAACACGGCGAGCTGGACCGGCACCGACTCTCTGGTCACCATCAGCCTGTGGAGGACGCTCAGCAGCTCCACACTCAGCGCCTGCAGACGGACAGACAGGGTGAGACATCTCCGGGACCGACTGTCGGACCATGTCCTGATTCTGGTCAACTCTGAATCCAAGTCAAATTTCTGGTCTTTAAGGTCTGAATGTTACTTCATGCCTGGATTCTAACCTGTGCTGGTCTCTATTCTGAATTATAGCCCAGACTGTAGTCTGGATTTGTCGTCTCATCTCTCTATTAATTTGGCCTTAGTTGGAACTCTAGCCTGGAATCTGGTTCTGATTGATTTTTGCCTGGATTCAGATTCTGGTCTTGAATTCTGTCCTGGGTCTAGTTTCTATTCTAGCCTGGAATCAGACCTTGGTTCATGCCTTGATTTTCGTCTGAATTAATGGCAGGATTCTGGTTCAGGTGTGTCTCACCTGGTCATTTCCGATCTTGGCTCGGGGCCAGGCGACGTCCAGCAGCGCCTGCAGAGCTCGCAGACAGGAAGTGATGTTCTCCATCTGATCCTCGGAGTGCGGAGAACACAGAAACTCGATGCTGATCCCTGACAGGAACACACGACCAGCACAATACTGAAATAAACACACGTTTCCCAGTCTGGTCGATTTGTACTAAAACCAGTTTCCTACCCAGTATGAGATGCAGTCTGTCGGAGCTGATATCCTCGGGACTCTTGGCTCCGCCCACGGAGCCAGTGTGTCCCATGGAGGTGGGCGTGGCCGGTCTGGACAGGCTGGCAGGTGTGTCGTCTGCCATCACAAAACCTGTAAAACCAAACCACACATGAACCACATGTGTAGATCAAATACAGAACAGTGAGGAGGAGGAGGAGGAGCACTGACCGGTGCTGTGGAGCCAGAGGGAGGTGGCGTGGAGGATAGGAGCCCAGGAGGAGGAGTAATGAGCTCTGGCCTGGTTCAAGGTCTCTGCTGTGTAGAAAGAACCTCCTGGAGGAGAAACAGAACAAAACAAAAATGGTTTCTGTTGTTGAATCTCTTTAATTCAGTCATGATTACATTTTAATCTTAATTTTACTAAAACACTGCCATCAAAAAGCTGACCCCAACACAAATCAAACATTTTACAAGATCTGAACAAATGACAGAACGCCTCCTCCCTCCTCGTCTCCTCCCTCCTCGTCTCCTACCTGTTGTAGGTAGCTGTGATGCGTACTCCTGTGGGAGGGTCAGCAGGGCGTAGTCCTGCAGCGCCGCCAACCAAAGCCGGCTCAGCGTCGACAGATCTGATTGGACCAACTTCAGAAGGCCCGCCCCTCCTGACTCAGAGCCTGAGCTGTCATTGGCTGGAGAGGAGAGTGACGTGTCGGCCATGCTGCCGGGGCTCTCCTTCTGTCTGCTCCTCTGAACGGCGACAATGTAAACCTGAAGAAGAAGAAGAATCAGTTATTTCTTAAACATCTCTGAAGATATCGTGTTAGAACTTTTGAAATAAATGAAAACACAATCTCCATGGCAACAGAGATTAACTGAATGAAGACATCAAACAGTAAACACCTCAGCCCAGGCCTTCAGGACGGCCAGTGTTTCCATGGTAGCAGTGGCCTCGTTGTACAGCTGGCTGGACGTGTCCCTCCCAGCCTGGACTTTAGCCAATGAGGAGGCCAGAAGCTGATGGACGCGCCGCAGGTCTCGCAGGTCGCTGACCACACCGCTGGCAATCCAGGCACTGCACACCTGGAGACGTGTTCGGACATTTACATCTCAATACTTCAAATTCACCTTCAGCAGCTGTTCAGATGCTGTTTGGTTACCAGGACAACAGACTGAGTCAGCAGCCGCAGGTGAACGTTTACCTGAGACGAGCTGGATTCTAACAGTAAAAGTTGATTATTGATGAGTGATTGATCACCTGGCAGGCCTTAGCCGTGATGTCAGGAGAAGCATCAGCAGTGAAAGCTGGTCTGAGAGCAGCTCCGACCTACACACACACACACACACACACACACACACACACACACACACACACACACACACACACACACACACACACACACACACACACACACACACACACACACACACACACACACACACACACATACACCCACACACACACACACACACACACACACACACACGTAAATCTATTTAACAGTTACTGTTTCTGGTACTTTTCATACTTGAGTACATTTAATATCAGATAGTTTGAGATTTTTACTGGAGTACTCTTCATACGAGTGACTTTCACTGTCACCAAAGTAATATTTTAACACCATATCGTTATTTTTACTCGAGTACAACTACTGAGTACTTTTTACATCTGACTAACTCAGTGAGCATTCCTTACGTTTGCCTGGTACTGCTCCAGGATCACATGACCCGGGAACTCCGGTTCTGGGATGGCTGAGAAGCGTCTGATGATCACCAGCAGCGTCTGGAGACCTGCCAGCCGCAGCTGGTCGCTGTGGTCTGTCGCCGCCATGAACGCCATGCGGACCAGGTCACCAAGGTGGAGGACCAGGAAGTCTGTGGAGAGCGAGGCGAGACGGGTCAGCAGCGTCCACAGACACAAGGTGAAGGCGGCCGCTGCAGGTCGGGGGTCTTACCTGTGGACTCATGTAGGCGTCGCTCCTGAGCCAGAACCATGTCGAAGTGGGCCGGGTCTGAAGTGCCACACTGAGCGATGATGCGACACACACACTCCATAGCAAAGCGGCGTGTGGCCCAGCGCAGGGCCGTGAACGGGCCGCTGGATTCTGACCGAGCTCTGAAAGCAGAGGAGTCGTCGTCTCTGGCGGGGTCCGCCTCCTCGTCCTCCTGACTCGCCTCAACTGGAGCCAGAGAGTCTGAAGGAGAGTCCGCAAGAGAGTTCATTCATGTCCACAGGATTTAACTGAGATTTAAAGATTATAAGCCTCATAACTGACATCATCACGAACATGAAACCATCTGTTAACACTTCAGCTAATGAAGACCTCGACATGCAGTTTTCACCAAACAGACGCTGGTCAAGATTTATTTTTGCGTTTTACCCGGACTTGATCTGAGGTTTGGTACCAACAACAGCATCACAATCAGAACACAAACGAGTGAGATGAGATTTAACTTCCTGAGAGCCTCTGAGCACGGGACGACATCCTGCTGAAGATTTCTAATTTTCATGGACTCACGCTGAAGCTCTAGAAACACGATCAAACAAAAGCTCTGCCGACTCGACCCACCGGTGGTTGCAGACAGGACGTCCTTGCAGAGTTTGAGCCAGTGTCCCAGCTTCCCGCTGGTGGCGCTGGACGCCATCATGTGGACCAGAGTCTCCTGGATGTCCCTCCTCAGACCTGGATCTGACTCCCGGTCCAGCAGAGTGAACAGGGCTCCTTCCAGACCCACCTCCTTAATGGTGACGTCTGCAACAGGAAATAAACGGTAAAATCTAGTATTAACTAACATTTTTAGCAGAATGTGTCTGTTATTTTGGAGTTTGTGTCATTCTGAAGCCATTAATGTATTTAAATCTAAGCTTTTATGATTTCTTGATAATAACATAATCAATGAGCTAACTATGAGCAGCAGTGTCTCCGTCTCACCCAGCTGTGTGTTGTCTCGTCTCGGCAGCTCTTTCACCAGCGTCACGGCGTGTTCAGAAACCTCCAGAGCTTCACGCTGCACGAGCTGCCGCAGACACGCCACCACGGCCCGACGCAGGCTCAGGTAGGAGCTGCACAGGTTGGCCTGAAACACACACACACACACACACACACACGATCAATACGGGTGGGACCAACAGACTCGAGGTTTATCAGGAGGCATGCAGCTACACACTGTTTCCTCCACACTCAGACACTGAACAGGGTTTACAATTCAGTATGTTTTAATCAATTAATTACTGACTGAAGTTCTATAATGTCATAAAATAGTGACAAATGATTAAAATTACAGGTGATATCTTCAAATCTATTGTTATATATTCTCACAGCTAAGAAACTGGATGAAGAAATATTTGATATTTTTGCACATTTCTAGAAATATCTTAAGCAATTTCACTAATTGTTTCAGGTGAAATTAGAAGATTGTTATTTCGCAACTAACAGAAATGATTCCCATCAATTAATCCTCTGATTAACTTTTGAATACCTATTTATTCCATCTTTTAAAAAAATATCGTGTAACAAGTTCTGAAATGTTGCAGTCATTAAATTTTAATATATCAGTCGACTGATTTGTGAGGAAACACTGAGTAGTTTTACTGCAGGTGATAAAAACAGGCAGCAGGACGTTAAAGCAACACTGTGAGGAAGGTTGTTGAACAGCTGGTGTTACAGAGTTAGCTTCAACGTTCAAACATTAAGCAACAACAGTGAGTTAATAACGTAAAAAACAAACAGCAAGAAAATGTTAAAAAGCTCAACGGAAAACTGTTCGATAATCCTCAGATTGTTATGATGCATTAAAAAGTATTTCAGTGACAGAAAACTGTGTTAAAAACAGTAAAAGAAGCTGAAAACAAAGTGTGACAAACAGCAGCTTCAGGCCTCAGACAGACAGAAAACCTACCAACAGGGAATAATCCAACAAGATCTCCTGCAAGACACAACACAGGGTCAAAAACACACACCGGCCTCACTGCACATCAGACACCGTCAGGATAATGAACCGTCTTTATTACACAGATGCTTTAACGCCTCCAAATCAGTATTTAAATGAAGAAGACAGAAGACTCATGAAGACTGCGACACATGGAGATAAAAACTATCGAGGAAGCTTTTTTGCTACTAATGATCACTTTCTCGATCAGTCGCTTTTAGCTATTCTGGTTTTTAGTTTGGATCGTTTTGAACAGCATCATGTAAGCGATGTTCTCCCGTTTTTCCCTCGTACGTCACTTGATTTGATGACGTGATCAAACGTGTGCGACAGGATTAGACAGAAAACCAAAGTCTCCTGAAGTCTCCTGATATTTCAGATCCATTTAAACAGGATCATGTAAACAACAATCTGAGGCCTGTTTTCATCCGGTTCATTTAATGGTCGATTAATCGCTGCAGCTTTAGGCTCCGACTTGACAACTGTTGTGTTATGAGCACGAGGCTGAAACGAGCGCGAACTCCAACTGCTCAGCACTCGTCTTTCTTTACGATCAAATGTCCACAATCTGGACAAAAGATTGTAGTCGGGCGTACTCACACAGAGTGCAGGAACGAGGCTGGCCAGGTTGACGTGTGGCGGTGAGAACATGTGGAGCTGCTGCAGACAGGAAATGGATCGGGCCTGAACCAGACAGTCCGGACCGGCCTGCATCACCGAACATCCAACCAGACAGCTGGAGCGCAGAGCGGACACCGCTGCACCCTCACCTGATGAAAACACACACATCAGTAACACACACACACACACACACACACACACACACACACACACACACACACACACACACACACACCTTGCAGGTCAGGGCCCAGGCAGGTGATGAGGCCGTGCAGGCAGCGTCCCAGGCTGTGGTGCACCTCGGGGTGGGTGGGTGGAGCCGACAGCAGCAGGCGGAGCACCAGAGTGAAGGACGGCTCGGCGTGAGCGCGGTACAACCCTCCGGACAGGTCGACCACCAGAGACAGACTGTGGAGAGACCAGGTCTGTGGACACACGGGGGGACAGTTCAGAAACAGAAAGGCTCAGGTGACATCCTCAAAACAAAGTCAGGTTCAGCTCAGGTAGACAGACTATCGTGTGTGTGTGTGTGTTTGTACCTGAACCTCAGGTGAGGTGCTGTCCTGGCTCAGGGTGAAAAGGACTCCCAGACAGGTGGACAGGTGTTGAGGTGAGCTGATTCCTCCGGTGTAGCGGTACAGCGCCCCCAGAGCCAGAGCGTAGCCACTGCGAGAGGCTGCGTCCCGAGCCGTCTTCATCCTGAACAGTCGGGATCAAAACTGTCAGCAGCAGCAGGAAGAATCTCTTCTCTAAATCTGACCTGAACTACTTTCTCTCCTGCGTTCATAACTTCTGATCTGCTGGGGGAAAGTTTTTCAAGTAAAATCGTTCCACATTCCTTAATCACTAAATCTATTTTTCTTTGTGAGGCTCATTTTTCTTAGTGTTTGTTTTTGTAATTCTCATTTTGACCACAAGAGGCAGAAGGTCACGACTATCCCCACGTCCTAAAGAGGATGAAAAGCATCCATGTTCTTCCAGGTGAGTTTCAGCTTCTTTGTGCACGTCTGTTGTGTTACAGCAGGCGATGGAACATTAAGATTAGGATTAAGATTTTATGGCCTCATACACGTCGTATTACTCAGATTCTGACATAGGAGTGTTTCTTTCTGTATGTGTAGCAGTTTTAATAAGAGACGAGAACAGGAGGTGTGTTTGTGTAGCCAAGACAGACACCAGTCAGAATGCTTCACATGCGACAAAGACATGAAGAACCACACAAAGGAAACCGGCAACGAGGAATATCAGAAACAAGACCGACAGCATCCTTCAGTCGAGACAGGAGATGAACCTCCAGACAGAGCAGGAATCTAAAGAAACTGTCTAAATGTAAAAGTACCTCCACAAACTGACAGTGAATACAACACAAGATGTTTTAACAACTAACGTTCTACACACACACAGTTATATTTAGATTCTTCCACTCGCTGTTATTTAAAGCTTCTCTGGACTATTTCTGCTTTGTAATGTGTCTGACTGTTTCGTGAGGAATATTTCTGGATCATCATCTGATTTTGATTCTGATGTTACTGCCAGAGCTTCAAAAGTCCACGAGTTCAGATACTAAAACAGACTCGTGTAAAAGCAGAAGTTCTGATCCAGCTTGTTTCCTCCAGCACAGTAACAGAGTTCAGGCTCTGACATGGACTCAGAGTATCAGAGTAAAAAGTCTCCCTCTGAAGGACATTTGTGCTCAAAGCTAACTGAAGCTCACGTCATATTAATAGAATTCAAAGACTATTAAAGTTAAAGGTAGAATCAGTAGGATTTGTCCCAGCTGTTCCTGAACGCACCACAAAGACAGCTGATTGTTGAGTCTCATTCCCAGGACGTCAAATAGACACATGTTGGGTTGGTAAAGCGTCTGAATTTCATAAATAAACATCTTTCCATCGATGTGTGACGTGAATCTGTAAGCAAGTGCTCCCAAATATCTTCAGTGTTAACATCCTCCTACCTGTCGAAGCAGAGCAGAGAGACGGAGACGGTGAAGCCCGGATCACCGACCACCTGAACCAGCCGGGCCAGACCTTCTGCAGCCAGACAGCGCAGCAGAGGACTGCTGCTCTCCAGCGCCCCCATCAGGAGGGACAACGCCGGGGAACGCACCTCCTCCGGACCCAGAGAGCCCCGAATACCACCCTGGTGCTGAGGAAGAGAGGATGAAACTTTATAAGCTGATAATATGTCAGAGGTTTATGTTTTCCAGCTCGTTGTGGAGCTCTGCTGCCCCCAAGTGGACGTCAACAAACACACACTGGGTCTTTAAGCGGGCAGGTGTAGTACCTTGAGCAGACTGCAGAGGGCAGCACAGACGTGTGTCTGGACGCTCTGCTGCCGTTGACCCTTCAGCTGGTTCACAGTTTCTACAAACTGCTCCAAGATCTTCACTCTGACAAACACACAGAGAGAAGACGTTAGTCAGGTTTAGAAACAGATTCACCTGCTGTAGAGGTGTTCACAGGTCCACCTGAACCCGGGATCAGGGGGCTTACGAGTTCCCATTCGAGGATCAATAAGCCAATTCAGATTCATCCATCATCATGACAGCAGGCTATAATAACCAATGAATTAGCCGCCCTGTGTGAATCAGTGAGAGGACTAACAGAAACCCTGGAGGTAGGACGGATTACCTGCGTCACCGCTGGGCGCCGAGGACAAGATGGCTGACATCTCCTTACATCTAACTGCTTTCTTTCTCTCTCTCCGCCCCTTTTGTTTTCTCTTTTTCACTCCTCCTGTCCTTCCTTTATTCATCTTTACCTTCTCCAGCCTTCTCTGTCTGTCTTACTTTATATACTGAGGAAGTGGTTCATTAATAGGTATGATGAAACTATGAGTAAAAGGAAAACAGCATCCTGAACTTGATACATGAAAGACTCATAGATGGGTCGGGTCGGTTCTGGGGACACATTAATGATCCTTTTCTGATTTAGGAAAACATTTTTGGACCTGTGAAGACGTCACCGTCCAGCTGACAGCAGCTGAGTTACCTCTGAGCCGAGATGACGTGAGGGTAGAGCGACCCGAAGAGGCAGACGGCAGCGGCGGTGAGAGCGACAGGAGGAGGAAGAGGAGCGGGAGCTTCATCTCTCCGCTCACACAGACTGAAGGCGTCGTTGTCCAGAGAGCCTCCACCCACACTGCTGCCGTGGAGCTGAAAACAAACACACCCTCCTCCATCACGATGCTCTGTGGTGTACTGCGTGTGACATCATCAGGATCACCTCCAGCAGTCTCACCTGTTCCTCGATGTATCTGTGGTCGGTGTCGTGGAGCGCGGCGCCGACCAGCTGCAGGTCGTCATGGTGACAGAGAGGCGGCAGCAGGGTGAGCTCCGAACACGGGTGGTTCAGGTTGTCCTGGCCCGAAAGATCCGTCACCAGCTGGTTCATCACCAAACCAAAACTCTCTACAGGACGAGCAGACAGGAGACTTTAGTTCAGCTGATTGTTCTGAAGGAAACATCATGATCAATTATTATCATTAATTAATGTCATTATTATTGAAGTTACTGACACTAAAGGAAGGAGACAGAAAGAAAGGCACATTCAGGACTCGTGCACGTGTATTTATATATATCCAAAAAACCTGCTGATGTCCAAGTTTCACATTTAGCATCAATAACATGTTGTCAGTCTTCTTTAAAGGAAAGTAACAACTAACTGTTTAACATTTAAAGAGAAACAGAGACTGGAAAGACGCAGGAAGGGAGGAAGGACGGAGTGAAGGAGGCGTGTTGTTACCTTGGTAGTTGTGTGGCGGCAGCAGAGCGAGCAGCTCGTAGACTCTCAGTCTGTACACGACTGAAAAGCTACGAACTGAGCTGCTGTAGGATCGGACCAGAGCCGGCAACCTGCACACATACAGAACACGAGGTTCCAACTGACGCACTCAAGTAGGAAGTGATGGATCACAAAATACTGGATTTTAATGTGTTATCTTATATTCTACATGAAATACAGTATATTTTTTATTGTCAACCCACCGGTGTGTCACACCTTGAGGCTCTAACCAGATGTTAATATTAACATTCACTTGACGTAGATTATGATTATAAACAAAACAGTTAATTTCCTCAGAAACTCACAAATCTTTAGTCTCAAGTTTAAAAAGGTTCATGATGGAGTTGTTGGGATGATTTCCTGCTCAGGTGTTTGTGGCAGCAGGACCGTGTGTAGATAATCTCAGGTGTGTGTGTTCATGTGTTCTGCACGAGGTAAAAAGTACTGACTTGGTGAGCAGTGCCACGGCGCAGGCCAATGGCGTGAGCAGGCGGCTGATGATGTCATCCGTGACGAGCTCCCTGCAGTGCAGCAGGAGGTTCTTCATCGCTGTTCAGACGCAAAGACATTTTTAATTTATTTAACAAACGAAGTGATTGACAGGTGACAGACTGACTGAACTGAGACTCAGTAAGGGAGAGTGATGTGTGGACCGACCGCAGAGCGCCCCGGCTCGTCCCTCCAGAGTAACCTGCCACGTAAAGTAGTCCCCTCGCCGCAGCTCCATCTCCTGCTCCCTGAGTGAAGCAGGAAACACACACCGCCACAGGAGGAGGAGGCGGGACAGGTGGTGCTCCACTACAGCTGGGCCTGGACACACACATGCAAATAAACATCAGTGGCACAAACAAACTCCATGTTTCCACTCAAAGACAGAAAGAAGTTCATGTAGAACATTTGCTGAATTTACAAGAAGGTCCAAATAATGCAGAATGAGTCAGAGACAGAGTTTCACAGAGTTTATAAAGTGTCTCCAACTCAACAACTCACTAAACTGACACATTTGTTAAGGGAGTCTGGTGATATTGTGGTGTTGGATCAGTTGGAACAGACATGGCTGCTGCTCGTCTGCGATTGTTTCAGTCTCACGACAGTCAGGTCGACAGAGTTCTCATGTTGTACCTAAAGTGATGAGCGAGGAGACGAGCAGCCAGCCGGCCTGAGTCCTCTGCAGAGAGATGCGACTGTTCTGAGAGGCTGAACGCAGCAGGTCTTCAGCCAGACTCAGCACCACCTGCACACACAGGTAGATAAACTCACACATACTGTAGACACGTACTGCTACGTGGTGATGTCACACGTGCCATGGTCTGCTACCCACCATGCCTTTGGTGTGTGGTATTCCCAGGGGGCAGTGCTGCACTGAAGCCACCAGGGCGGCGACGGCGGCTCCGTACCCGGCCACGGCTTCAGGAGAAGACTTCAGCGCCACCAGCCGCTCCACACAGCGGTCCAGCAGCAAGGAACCTTGGGACGGCATCGCCATGGCCACACAGCGAAGGCACCAGGCAGCAGCCAGTCGGGCCGAGGCGACCGGGTGGAGGAGGACGGAGACGACTGTGTCAAGGAGGGCTGAACGAACCGAAACACACAGTACACAGAGTTATCATGTCAGTCTGCTGATCGGCTCTTATTGATCCAGATACGTGTGTGTGTGTGTGTGTGTGTGTGTGTGTCAGACCTGTGCTGCTGTCGGTGAGGAGGGGGGCGGCGGTGGAGCCCAGTCCCCGTACCAGCGCTCCCAGTTCCAGCAGGCAGCAGACCAACACGTGCTGAGAGGCTGATACGTCTGCAGACGAAACTCTGGTCTCTACGTTCCCATCAGTCAGAGCTGCATCTACACACACACACACACACACACACACACACACACACACACACACACACACAGCTGACTCACAGTTTATACTTACAGTAAATACATGGATCAGTTACTCTACTGATAGTTTTGATACATTTATCATCAGATCCTTTGAGACATTTTCTCGAGTTTGTTGGATACTTTTTACAACACTGTCAGTTTATCACAAACACCCAACACATCTGGATTTGAGGTTAAATGCACTTAATTATCAAAAGTAGTAATGAAAATAAAAGTGACTGTGATGTCTTTCTGTCCTCTCTGCTCACCGATGGCTCGTTTCTGTGCAGACACGACGAGGCACAGCTGTTTGGCGGCGTTGGTCTGAGCCTTCTCCCCCAGCAGAGACCCCAGGGTGCTCCTCAAAATGAAAGAGACGCAGCGGCGGGTCACTGCGGCGTCGCCCGGCGTCTGCGTGGCCCTGCCGTGGGATGCCAACTCCATCAGCAGGGACAGGAAGGCCGGGAGGTTGGCCTCCAACCAGGAGCTGCCCAGGGTGGAGACCAAGACCACACAGGCCTGAGGAGGAGGAGGAGGAGGAGGAGGAAGAGGAGGAAGAGGAGGAGGAAAAGGAAAGAAGAGGAGGAGGAGGAGGAGGAAGAGGAGGAGGAGGAGGAGGAGGAAGAGGAGGAAGAGGAGGAGGAAAAGGAAAGAAGAGGAGGAAGAGGAGGAGGAAGAGGAGGAGAGGAGGAGGAAGAGGAGGAGGAGGAGGAGGAGGAGGAGGAGTCATTATTCTGAGTCAAGCTCTTCAAATCCGACAGTTTCCACAGTGAACTACCTGTGTGACGCCGATTCGGACGTCCTTGCTGACCGAGCTCGTCCCCTTCAGCATGTCCCCGCTGGCTCGGAGGAAACCAGCCCCGCCCCGCAGGAAGCCCCCAGACAACAAATCCATCACCTCCTCCAGGGAGCTCCGACCACGCCCACTCTGTCTGGGGGCTGCTGGGAAAAGAGAGAAAGAGGAGGAAAAGCAGCAGGTGACTGAGTGCTTCTAGTTTTACTCTCAGTCCTCTCAAGTTGAACAACAATTCGGAATGTCAGAGAAAATGTTGGTCAAAGAGTTGACGTCATTTTCACTGAGTAAATGTTCACTGGGAGTTAAAAGGTTTCCTTTTGTTTCCATTCTTTGAGCTAAACTAGGCTAAACACAGAGAGTCAGTCCCTCTTTAGAGCTGCAGAGGATAACAGAATATGAACTCGTGGTGTTGTAACCCCTGCTCTCCTCTCTCAGGGTCGTACCGGTGTTCTGTCTGGGCTCCACAGCAGCAGCCAGCAGAGTTCCCAGCAGTTTGGAGACCGACACCCTGACGGTGTAGTTGGACCCTTCAAAGGCTCTGAAGCACAGCGTGGCCACGTTCTCCAACTCGCTGCTCCACAGGAACGCCGCCTCCCTCTGCAGCTCCAGCAAACACTGACGGGTCCAAACAGAAACGTTAAAACACTCAAGTCTGAACTCGAACTCGTCTGATCGGGGATGAAACTTTTCACTGAGGCTGAAGATGATCTGGTTGTGGTTACCTTGGCGGCGGCACAGCGGACCGCCATCGATCGGTCCGTCAGACACGTTCTCGCCGCCTTATAGACATCACGGTGACACTGCACAGCGCTGACACCCAAACCTCTGAGGATCTTCTCCAGGCTCAACATGATCTCATATCGGCCCTGAGACTGAGAGACGAAGAGGAGGAAGAGGAGGAAAACATTGAGCACTGATTTTTATGGATTTATTGGTCATATCTATGAACTTGAAGGTAACTGACCAGGAAATACAATGAAATAAAAGTAAAACTAGCTTGAAGCTTGTGTGTTTTCCTGTTTCAGGTCTCTGTGGAGAAAATTTGTGTATCTAAATAAATGTGTGGTTCCATTTTAATAACTGACAACTAATGTGACACAAATCTAAGCAAAATCATCTCCAAAATGTCCAAGTTTTTTCCAACGTCTTTTCTAACAGGGTTCAAAATTAAAGTTCAACATGATGTCTTTGGTCATCAAACCTTCATCAAGTAAGCTAATGTTAACACCTCAGTGCTACGTTGGGGCGGCAGAAGCTCAGTCAGTAGAGACTTGGCTTCGGGACTGGAGGGTGGCCGGTTCAAGTCCAGCTACAGACCAGAGTATGGTACATTACTACCGAGGTGCCCTTGAGCAAGGCTCTGAACCCCCCCATGTGTGCTCCCTGGGTGCTGACATAGCAGCCCACCGTTCCTAGCTTGTGTGTATGTGTATACTTAGAATGTGCAGCTAGTGGTGGGTTCAATGCAGAGGACAAATTTCGGGTGTGTTTACAACTAAAGATTCTTCTTCTTCTATTTTTCTGTCAAATCAATATATCTATATATATCTATATCTATATCTATATCTATATATCTATATCTATATCTATATCTATATATCTATATATATCTATATCTATATCTATATATATCTATATCTATATCTATCTATATCTATATCTATATATATCTATATCTATATCTATCTATATATATCTATATCTATATCTATATATCTATATCTATATCTATATCTATATCTATATCTATATATATATATAAATAATAACATCTGGACGACCAAATATGGAGTGTAATAAAGCTCTCCTGGTCAACGCCGCTGGGTTTGAATCCTCTCTGTAGTTTTTGCCTCATGAGGTAAAATTCGGCATCATAAAAAGGGGATTTTGAACTACAAGAAGTTCTTCAGACGTCTGAGGCTGAAGCTGAAAGACGTTAAAAATCAAACTGCGAGAACTTTGCTTCTGAACCCTGTCAGGACGTCAGCTGGGCGTCAACAGTCTACTGGCTGTCTTTTTCAGCGTCGTCACAGACACTCAGTGTTTTCGCTCAGTGCGAAAACGTTGCAGCAGACAAACCTCGGCGCTCTTCATGGCCTTCAGCAGGTTGGCGAGCGTCTCTTTGAAACAGCCGACGAGCATCCGACCGAGCTGCTCGAACAGAGCGCCGAGACACGCAACGGCTGCCCTGAAACACACAGACAGATAATGTTTATCATTTCAAACTCCACTAAACGGCCTTAAACTTGCTGGTAGGTTAAACGTTTATAAGTCTAATCTGGGAAGTATTTTTTCCCATCTTTCCCGCGTGCCCTGAACGCAGCCTCAGACTCACAGGCGGGTCGGGAGGCCTGACGGGGAGTCGTCTTTGCTGCGGATGATGTCATTGCACCTGTCCACCAATAGGCTGGAAGGGACGGTGTCTCCCAGGCGATAGAGCAGGGCCAAGCAGTGGGCCAGCAGCCAGCGGGTCGGTGGGCCCGGGGAGCCAACCAGAACACCTGACAGCTGGTCGCTCAGACGCCGCTGGTTCTGTTTGATGTCGGCCTGGAGGGACAGAGAGGTTAAAGATCAGAACATGTTCAGGTGGATTCTTCAGACTCGGGACCTCACACAGTTCTCACCCTGTCGGTGGCAGGAAGCAGCTTCTTCAGGTGGTTCAGCCATTCAAAGACAAACTCCGCCCTCTGATGTTCACTCAGCTCACTGCACGCCTCCTCGTTCAGCAGGAGGGTGTGAGCGCGCTCCATCATGAACCTGCTGCTCCTCCTCCTGCTCCTCCTCCTGCTCCTCCTGCTCCTCCTGCTCCTCTCAGTTCAACTCAAATCTTCTGTGCTGCTTTGCCATTCTTCTAAATCCTGTCAGACACACAGCGAGGGAGTGAAAGGAGGAATAAATGGAGAGAAAACATGGGCTAATGGGAGACACAGGATCCTACATTTCCCATAATGCCTTGTTAACAGCCACATACTGAACAGAGCTGTCTGCTAACAAAGTTAAAGCTGCTTGTGAGGGTGAAGGTGAAAAAGACGCATAGGAACAGTTAGGCTTTCATCCTGACAGACTGAAGTTAGAGCCAATCAGAATCCTCTGAGGCCCACCTGGCAGCTGTGGGCGGGGTTTATCTGTGACAAGCAGCAAGAGGATAAACATGGTGGCCCCTCCAGAGGTTAGCTTAGCTGCTGTAGCATCACTTCTATCAGAACTGTAGAGTTCAGAACACTGAACAATTTTCTTTTTACCATCTGGCCTCGCTTGTCTATTCTTGATCTGGTTGAACTTAGCCTGTGATAGATGACACATGATTCGTCCAATCAGCTACCATGATTTTTAAAGTGCCCGTCCTTCTACAAACAGCTTCTAGCAGCTCCTTCAGGACGCCCGGGTCCTGAGACGTCCAGAGACATCAGACAGATTGTTTAAGAGGCCGGATGAAAACCAGGCGTCTGTGACATCCACCTCAGCTGCTGCATTCATGTTCTGTGGGAAAAAACCCAACACAAAACAACCTGTTGGAGCTGCTGCGAGCTGCACCGAGACACGTCCAGCCTTTAAAACAGAACCGCTCAGTGTTGGTGTCCCATTGAGGGCTAACAGAGCGGATCAGACCGGAACAGGACGGGACAGAAGAGACGCTGGCAGCTCAGCCTGCCGTCACACACCGGAGGAATAACAGAGAGAGAGAGCGGCTCATCAATTATTCAACAGCACAACTCAGACTCAGAGTTCACAAAGACTAAAAATAACCTTCTGTCCCGCAGAAACACTCTTCACTGCAGAGAGCTGCGAGGTTCAATGAAGGAGGAACATCTTCACGAGTGTGTTAAAGACGTTCAGTAAAAACCTGTTTGTAATAAGACAACACTGTCACACACCACCACAGAAGGGAATCATTTTAAAAACACAAACCTCAAAATGATCCCTTTAGAAAAACAAAACAAGTTTAATAAGCTGGAGTTTCTTTGTCGCCATGGTTACGAAACAGATCACATCATCTTCCCTCACATCCATTACAGCCTCTAAATAAAATCAGTGTTCCATCGACATTTTTAAATCTCTTTAAAAGATCGTCACAAATCAAATATAATATTTTTCAACAAATACCACAATATTGATATTGTGACAGTATTGTGGTGCTTTGTCAAACTATGAACATGAACACTATGAATTTCTGATCGATAATCATCAGTAATGTGGACATAAAGACTCAGACGGGTATCAGAGCATGAAGTCATGTTGCTGTAATGAGCCTTTAAACGCAGGAAACACAAAACAGAGATCAATATCTGTCAGCATCTCACACCATGATAACAGTATATATTATATATATTAGAGGTGTTAAAGCTTCTCAGTTATAAGATGCATCAGGAGGTGGACGTGTAGACTATCGTTACTGATGTGAAGGATGTCAGACGACACTGGATGAGAATTCTGCCTCACAACAATTACTGATCATGTGATCCATTTTCACCTGAAGCTGAAGTCTGCAGCTATAAATAACAAGTTACAGCGAGTCCGACACATCAGCCGAGATCTGAGGAAGAAACAAACATCAGACTGTCACGTTCAATACCTGAGATTCAGCATCTCCTCCAATCACAACCTGAACCTGAACGCTGCAGACGCACAGTAATAAACCAGAGTAACATTTATACAGTCGTTAGTCGTTAACGGGCAAAAACATGGAAAAGTTTTATGTTCCAGCTCCTTTAATGTCTCAGGTTTTATCTCCATGAAAACTGAAAATCTTTAAATGACACATGTAAAGACACTTTACAGACTTGATTTATTAAACAAATGGTCGTTTGCTTAATGATTACAAGAAGCAATAGTTGCTACATCAAACTGAATCAATATATCGTATCAATCATCAACGATCAAATAACATCGCTGCAAATTGAAAACATCGATTCATATCGTCAATTTGTTAAGATACGCCTGAAGTGATGTCAGATCATGTTAACTGCATTTTGTTTTTGCTGCTATGATGACCTACTAATAAAGTTATCAATATATTATATAGATGTTTCTGATTGTGTTAAATGAACATATGATATCATCTCAAATCGATCACAGACTTTGTGATATCACCAATATCATATCCGTATATCGTATCGTTGTCCACAGAATCAATATAATATCATATCATGATGGAAGTTTTCTTGATTTTACAGATGACTTTAAGCTCTCTCAACACATCCGTCACCAGTGATCCAGATATAGTATCAATAAATAAAAACATGGATTATTATAGTTAATATTTTAATGCTTCAATTCCTCCTCCAGAACCACACAGTCCCACTTTAAATGACCCAGAACACCATAACAACCTTGTCCTGTGTGCTAACAGCTCGCATGTAAACACAGCTTCTTCTTCTTCTTCTTCTTCTTCTTCTTCTTCTTCTTCTTCTTCTTCTTCTTCTTCTTCAGCTACAGGCTCCGCTGCTCTGCTGCTAGCATCGGGTGGCTAACCGGTTAGCTAGTTAACGACCAAAAGTTTGGAGACAAACGGATTTAAAACGAAGACAGTTTACCTGCCGGCGTCCCGTGAAGCTCGTTGACCCGAACAGAAGCGTGTCGGTCCAGAAGGAAGCGGGCTCAAAGTTTATTTCAGTTTATTTAGATGCTCTTTATGGTTCCGCTCTGACGGCTGAGCTGCAACTGGACCGACCCGCTGAAAGTCACCGTCAAGATGGCGGAAAATACAGGACCGCACATCCGGTAACCGCTTTTCAAAATAAAACAATCTAGGTTTGTTTAAAAAAAAAAAATCTGAAATCAATCTGATGGATGAAGTGAAACTAACCAGGACGGCAGATTATATTTCTGTGTGTTAGAAATGTGCCATTCCTATAATAAAGACGTTCAGAGGGAGAAACTCAAACTCAGAATTTTAATTGCAACTTTAATAGTAATAAGGTAATAATAGCCTGCACTTTTTGTGTCTTTTTAATTGATTTTCTTTCAATTAATATTCTACACACAGACATATGACTTATAAAAGAGGAACAGAGTCTGTAATGATGAGGGAAACACTTCACAGATGCACACACACACTGTTAGTAAAGACAAACCAGCCATCACAGAAAGTGTTTGTCTGGTTGATTTGAGACAGTCAGTTTCAGAAGACGCAGCTTGTGTCACTAATCTGATCCATTCAGTGAATTCTGGGGTTCTGGTGTATTTCTCTTGCTCTTCCTCCTGCAGTAATGAAACCATTTACCAACAAACCAAACTGAACTTTACAGACGTCTGCTGGCAAGAAAAGTTTCATCCACCAACAAAACAACCGAGAGGAGAGATGCGTGTTATAAAGAGTCCTCAGCTGCCACCTATGTTCATCTGAACTGGAAACAGACATCTGACTTCACTCTGTTGTTAAAAGAAAAGTTAAAAGATGTTTCTCAGATTCACTTTACGAGGCTCTCTTGACAAACTCCAGAAGACTTGGCAGCTTTGTTTAGATTATGTACCGGCTGGGAGGTGAATATCCTCCTACACTTGTGGATCCAGCTGGATGTCAGTGATTACATGTGAAGCAGCCTTGTGCCTTTGTTAACATTTACCCTGGATAGAGTTCATGTTTCCTGTAGTTTGTGATGTTCTGTGTCTGAACTCTTCTAGAACTGAAGTGTGTGTAAACAGAGCTGACGTCAGCCAGCAGCTGAATGTAACATCTCAACAGTCCATGAGCCCGACAGTGTTACAGGAGTGTGACTGCTTTTTAAAAGCTGCTGCCTACATTACCCACAGTGCAACTCAGCCACTGAGTGACATCACTGGGAGCCTTATACCACTTTTACTACTCCCCAACACTTGTAACACACGTTAGTAAGAAAAAGCAGTTTATTTCATAATCTGAAGTGAGAATCCAAGTAAGTGTTCAGTATTCTACAGGTGGTTGTTTCTTGTGCAGCGCCCACCGTTAGCGACACAGACAGTCACTGAGAAGTGGAGACGGGTCAGAACCAGAGCAGAAAGATGGTGTACAGGCTGTGGATCATTGCAATGAACTTTTTTAACATCTTAAAATCTATCTAATTAAATATAAATAATTAACTAATAAAATGCAAGAATAATCAGTAATGAGAGAATAATGGTAATACTTGTTAGTCGCAGTTCAACATTATTCTGCATACAAATATCATTTTGATTAACATAAAACACATATTCTGAAATTATATACAAATATTTTCTTCCCACAGTTGGTCAACAACTCACTGATCAGTTTCTCGTGATGACGTAACGGTTGTATGTTTCCTGTTATTATTTTGTGTATGTGAAATTAATTAACTTTATTTTTTGTGAGAGAAAGTACCACTTCCGGTCTGATTCACGCTTCCTCTCTCTAACTTCACTGCCCTGCTGTCATCAACAAGTCGACTAACGAATCATCGAACGTGTAAATGGCCAACAACAAACCAGTGATCGATTAGTTCCCCCTGTGTTTGGTCTCCAAGGCTACAACTTCAACAAGTACCATCCACGCTAAACTCGTAAAGTGCTGAATGTTATGAGACGGTTTGGTTGGACTTCTGGTCTGTTAATGTAGGAGGAAAAAGCCCACATCGGACAGAATCGTGTGGCTGTCAGCACAAATATTGGGCCGAACTTTCGCTCTTACTCATCCAGGACGTTGGGTCGATAGCAGAGCAGCAGATCGGCAGAGGGCAGAACCAACATGTCAGACTGTACTAGAAGTTTCCACCGGTCTGGTTCAGCTTCCTTAACAAACAATATCAGCGGCAGAAGAATCGTCTGCTTCGTCTCGCACCAGATAAACAGGTTCTGTTGAGTTTCTCCGTGATCCGGATTGTTGGCGGGTCGGAGGACTGAAGCTAGCTAGCTAGCGGCGGAGCTACAGACCGTTGACAGCAGCGCGGGCTGGCTAACAGCGAGGCTAACAGCTAGCGGCCGGGCTGCAGGCATGTTCGGGTGTTTGGTCGCCGGCAGGTTGGTGCAGACGGACGCGGTGCAGGTCGCCTCGGACAAGTTCGTGTTCAACCTGCCGGACTACGAGAACGTGAACCATGTGGTGGTGTTCATGCTGGGCACGGTGCCGTTCCCCGCCGGGATGGGCGGCGCAGTCTACTTCTCCTTCCCGGACCCGGCGAGCGGCGGCCCGGTGTGGCAGCTGCTCGGGTTCATCACCAACGACAAGCCGAGCGCCATCTTCAAGATCTCCGGGCTGAAGGCCGGGGTGGGCGGGACGCACCCGTTCGGCATGATGGCCTCCTCCTCGTCTCCCTCCGTGGCTCAGGTCGGGGTGTCGGTGGAGGTTCTGGAGCAGCTGGCCCAGCAGATCCCGGTGTCCAGCGCCGCCGTGTCCACCGTGGACTCCTTCCTGCAGTTCACCCAGAAGATGCTGGACAGTCTCTACAACTTCGCCTCGTCTTTCGCCGTGTCGCAGGCGCAGATGACGCCGAACCCGACCGAGACCTTCATCCCGTCAAGCTGCGTCCACAAGTGGTACGAGAACTTCCAGAGGAGGATGGCACAGAACCCGAACTTCTGGAAGAACTGAAGGCAGAGAGCCTGAGGACGATAACGACTCAGACTGGACAGTTCGAATAAAAGTGTGTGAATGTTTTCATCCGGCTGCAGTTTGTCTTCTTCTCACAATCTGAAGCTGTTGCAGTGTATGTTGTTAGCTGTAGCTCATTAGCTGGTGTGTGTGTGTGTGTGTGTGTGTGTGTGTGTGTGTGTGTGTGTGTGTGTGTGTCTATATATATATATATATATATATATATATATATATATATAGATATATATATATATATATAGATATATATATATATATATATATATGATCCAAATAAGATTAGATTTAATAGTTTACAAGTAACACACTATCGGAGAATAAACTGCTAAAGAAAGAGGGAGAAGAAGGATCACGTGATCTGAGAGCTACAGAACAACATGCTGACTTCAGACGGAACCTCATGAGAAAAATGCAGATTTTGCATTCAGAATATTAATCAATCATGTGACTAATATTACAATCCAGTAAAAACATGTGTCTCATTAAACCGGTACAAGAACACATTTCGGCATGTGCCACGTGACCTGAAAGCTATTTTAAAATATTAATATATAATTTCTGGATTCTTGCAGGAGCTCTCAGGTTTCACGGGACAGTTTAAAGGGACAGTTCAGGTGTTTTAGAGGTGGAGTTTCATCATCAGCTCACCACCATGTTGTCCTCCCACCAGACTCTGTTCTAAAAACGGCCATTTTAAGCTGCAGAACATTATAAGTCTTATTGTGTGACTTAGTTCAGATTCACTGAAGTCTAATACACACACACACACACACACACACACACACACACACACACACACACACACTCCTCTATGTCCTCTGAGGGAAAGACCGAAATCACTGGAATGTTGTTGGGTTTTGTGAAATGTCATGTTTTGACCCTCAGGGACTCTGTGTGTGTGTGTGTGTGTGTGTGTGTGTGTGTGTGTGTGTGTCTTGCACTGTGCTGTAACTGACATTATTAACAGGTTGCTTGGCTGCAATCAACTGTGAAAGCGTTCAGAGTTTTAATCTGTCCAGTCAGAGAACATTTAGACATAAAACTTAAAACTGCAAATACAAGAAACTGAACCATTACACTGATGTCAGGAACAATTGGCCACCAGGTGGTGCTGCAGAGGTTCTGCAGTGGTTCCGTGGGGGTTCTGCAGTGTGTGCTGGAATTCAGGGTTCTGTCTTTGTGCCAACATACAGCAGCAGACAGGATTTATCTGCAGGAAGGTTCTGATCCGGTTTTTCTCTCCACAAACAGAATCCGTCCTTTTCCTCCTCTGCTCACTTTCGCTCACTGGTTTCCTGATGATGTCACCTCTGACCCGAGCGGGTCTTTCAGGTTTTGGTGCAGAAAGTTTGTGGACATTTGAAGCTTTGAGTTGAGCAACAGTGGAGTGAAGTCAGAGAGAAGCTGGCTGAGGGTGAAGGGAGTGGAGCTGATTATCTGTTACATAACACACACACACACACACACACACACACACACAGGCAGCTGCTCACACATCAACGGCTGCATTCTTCCCTCGCTGCTGGTTCTGATCCGCTGTGTCTGCTGTCAGGATGCTGCTGCTGCTGCTGGCAGTTCTGTTAGTTGGAGGTTATTTTCTTTTTTACGTGACTTTCATCAAACTTCCGCAATGTAAAAGTTCTGCTAAGCTGCACGGGAAGACTGCCATCGTCACCGGTGAGTTCACAGCCTTCACCTCATTGTGACACTGTTAAATATTCATGTTTACTCCCAGAAACTATTGCAGATACGCTGAGTGGAACCAGCTGAGGTCTCTGAGTGGAGACGAGTTTCTGAACCAGACCACAGAAGAGTTCAGAGGCTGTAAACTTTGAACTCTGAACCTTTTAGTTCAGCTTCAGCCTAAAGGAGTCGGCCTGCGGTGGCTCATGTGTTCACTGTTGTTGAAGAAATCACTCATGTCCTGTTGAGCAGTTTGCTGTGGTGAAGTGTTGATTCAGAGAGTACCTGAATTAACCTGCAGCATCTTCTACAGTGAGAACAAGGAAGGTTCAGACAACAGGTAGCAACAGACATGCAGAGGAGGGACTGTGAGCAGCAGGTGGGACTCAGGTAACATCCAGGTAACAACCAGGTCCAGATGCACTTTGATTAACTGTGTTACACACACGTGTATCTGCAGGATTCAGAGACAGACGTCTGGAGATCACAGGACTCCAACATGTCACTCTAAATGTGTGTTTTCTCCCTCAGTGTCACTAACTGGACCAGAACAGAACTTCAGGGGAGACACTGATCAGAATCAGAGTCCAGCTCCTCCTCTCTCCAGCAGCTGGACTTTGACTGTGTCGCTGCACAGAGAAGATAACAAACCTAATCGCTCAGATATCAGTCTGCTGTTCAGAGCTTCATTATCCTGAAACATGGGCAGCAGATGTCAGTGTTGGGAGAGAAACCTGAGCTTCAGTCTGCACACTGTGTTTATTCTGAGGACTAAACTGTTGGACAGAACACGATGAAGCTCAGAGAAACCCTCTAATCCTACTAATGATGAATAATGATGATTAACACTCACACTCAGTTCTAAAGTTTCTAGGTGAAACGTGTTTCTATAGTTACTTCAGCGATCACGTCGTCCTCCCTCTGACGCCGCCTGTCCTCTGTAGGAGCCAACACCGGCATCGGAAAGACCACAGCACTGGACCTGGCCCGGCGGGGGGCGAGGGTGATCATGGCCTGCAGGGACAGACGGCGAGCTGAGGCCGCCATCCAGCACATCGTCCAGGTAAAGACCAGAACCAGGTCCAAAATTCACAATGAATTCACCTCAGGGCGAAGTCCTCCATCCTGTCCTCTGAGGACACGCTGCTCATCTACGACATGATGCTGACGACTCACACTTGTTCATCACACTTACATCTGCACGTTCCAGTCGCGTTTACTGCTGTCAGCCCTGTCTTTGTTCCTTGTGATCAGGAGACAGGTAACAACCAGGTGATCTTCATGCAGCTCGACCTGGCCAGTCTGAAGTCGGTTCGCTCCTTCGCTGAAAACTTCCTGCAGTCCGAATCTCGACTGGATCTGCTCATCAACAACGCCGGTCAGTCATCAACAGTCCTGTATGAGATCACCTGGCAGGTTTTAATGTGGTCAGTTAGATTTAGATTTAAACAGGAAGTGATTTAGCTCGATTGATTATAAATGACTGATTTCAATGTTCCGTTGGGTTAGTTAGTCTTTGTGACAAAGGCTCAAAACTTCCCGGACCGTCTATGAACCAGACGCACGGAGACAAAACATGCGACTCAGCAGCTAACAGGAAGTTAAGCGTGTTTCTAAATGTATTCAGGTGTGACTCTGCTGTCCTGGTGTTTCTGTCTTCAGGTCTGATGAACGGTGGAAAGACGGAGGACGGCTTCGGGATGATCTTCGGCGTCAATCACCTGGGTCACTTCCTGCTGACGGTGCTGCTCCTGGACCGGCTGAAGGCGAGCGGGCCGAGCCGCGTGGTGACCGTGGCCTCCAAAGCGTACGAGTTTGGGAAGGTGGATTTCAACTGTCTGACCGCTCACAGAGATCTGCGTCTGGGTGAGAACGACTATCAGCTCTGGTGGAAGTACTGTCACAGCAAACTGTGCAACGTCCTCTTCACCTATGAGCTCGCCAAGAGGCTGCAGGGCTCCGACGTCACCTGCTACAGCCTCCATCCGGGTCAGTACACATCAGCCACGCTCACAGACCAGGAAAAGAAATAAATCAAATGAAATGTTAAAGAAAAGAGATCATTTTAACATCCACAGCAAGTCAAAGACGAGAGTTTTACTTCTGAACCGAAGTTATGTGAACATGTAATGTGAATGTATAGTTGGTGAATATTTAACATTTTAAACTTACAATCTTTTTATTTTAACTCATGAAGATTATTTCTACCTCGTCTGTTTGGTTGTTTTTCTTCTTCTCTGTTCAGGAGGCATCAAAACAGAGATCGGTCGCTACACCAGCTTCTTGTGGAGACTCTTCATCACGCCCATCATCTTCCTTTTCTTCGTGGACGCCGAGCTCGGAGCTCAGACCACGCTCCACTGTGCCCTGGAGCCAGGCATCGAGCACCTCAGCGGACACTACTTCACCCAGTGTGCACCGGTGCTGAACATCGCCAGGAAGGCGAGAGACGCCGCCGCCGCCAAGAAGCTGTGGGAGCTCAGCGAGAGTTTCTGTGGCCTGTCCTAGAACCAGACCAGAACCCCGAACATCCGTCTCACATCCAGGACTGAAACACTTTGTGCATGTTATTCTATTACATCCTGTTCTGACATCAGCATGTTAGCATGACTTTAGCATTTAGCTCAAAGGAATGTTGTGTTTATGTGTAAATATGTAATTCAGAGGACTTCATGCATCGATCTGCATCACTGAATCTTCTTCTGACGAGGTGTTTGAGTGTGTCGCTCTGTTCCAGCAGCAGGTTGTGAAGAGGCGTTACAGGAACGGTTTCAGACACGACGCCTCACAGCAGCCATCACGATGTCACGAGGTCATCGTGTCTGAGCTGGTGGACAAATCAGATTTCCTTTAAAAAATGCAACAAATGATCTAAAATTAAAATTAAAGGTTCTTTGATCTTTGTGAGTGCAGACTTTAAAACATGTTAATAAATCTCCCTCTGTATACTCTCACACATTAGATTCTACTTTAGGAACACAGACACTCACAATAAATGAGTCTGTCACTACCTGCCTGCTACTTGTGTTTAATATGAAGGTTTTAAACAGAAAAGTCCAGCCTACCTGTTTTATTTTGAAGGTTTGGACAGGAAGTGCAGCCTGTCTGTGGGGTTCAGGTGAATCAGTGGGTGAGAAGTCAAACAGCAGCAGAGTTTCAGACAAACTTCATTGCTGTTTGATGAGGAGAGGCAGCGGAACCGGTCGGACCGGCCCAAACTGTGACACGCCTGCCCGGCCTCAGGCAGGTCCAACTGGTCCGACAGGTGAGTCCCATCAGGTGAATAAAAGACAGAGCTGAGCTCAGAGCCAGTCAGAGATTCTCAGGAGGACCAGACAGTCTGAGACATGCTTCACCTGCTGCTGCTGGCCGGGGTGGTTCTGGGAGGATACGTCCTGCTCACACAGACGCTCTTCAAGAGGTCCAAATGTAAAGGGAACGCAGCCATGGCCGGGAAGACTGTCATCATCACAGGTGAGTGTGTGTGTGTGTGTGTGTGTGTGTGGAGATATCACTGCATCAGTGCAGGTAAATACAGTGTGTGTCTGTTCTTGATCAGGTTTGTGGATCACAGAGAGAATCTGGTGTCAGACAAACAATCAGAAGATGATTAAATATCTTGTTGACGTGAAGACGAACACACTGACTGTTCACACAGACACTTGATGATGTCACAAATGACTGACGACAACTTCAACATTTGGGACTTAAATACATATCTTTGATTTGAATATGTGCTGTGATCCATTGAAACTCTCATGTTACACTCGTTAGTCATTAGGCAGAAACACAGTGAAAGCTTTCCTGTCGGTAACGTCTCTTTACAACCTGCTGCTGGAACAGAGCGAGACACTCAAACACGTCAGAAGAAGATTCAGTGATGCAGATCGATGCATGAAGTCCTCTGAATTACATAAAGGCACTTTAACCAGTTTCAGAGTTCATATTCACACGTACACAACACAAAATTCCTTTGAGCTAAATGCTAAAGTCAGCACACTAACATGCTGATAGAAGTTCTGATTATGAGACTAACGGTCATAATTACCGGATGATGTCGCTGGATGAAGCAGAGCATCACCTCAGCTGTTCTGGTTCATCCTGAGGGGAACATGAACGTCTCTCATGTTGGTGCTGATGCGTTCATGTGCTCTCTCTGCAGGAGGAAACACCGGCATCGGTAAAGCCACGGCTCTGCACCTGGCCCAGAGGGGAGCCAGAGTGATCCTGGCCTGCAGGAACCGGGACAAGGCGGAGTCCGCCATCGCTGACATACAACAGGTAGAGAAGAAGAAGAAGAAGCAGATCAGCTGCCTCAGGCTGTTCATCTGCAGCGTGTGATTACTTGTTAACTGTAACTCTGAGATCTGCTGCTGGTTCTCACACAGTCAACAGGTCGGACAGAGTGAGGACTGTTTCATACAGAACTCGAGGTTCTGACTGAACTCTGGGCCCGATGATGATGATGATGTTCTGCTGGTCAGGACGAATTAGAGCTGCTGTGATACAGAGTGAACACAGGGAGGGAAACAGGAAATGGTCCAAAGTGTTCTGACGGAGAATGGACCGTCAGTTGTGATGTGAGGTTCTGACATGTGCCGGGTCAGTCAGGAGCTAGTGATTAATATGCAGACAACATTATGAGACAAAGTGAGAAATGATGAGATAAAAAGTCAGAATTATAATTCAAACATTGGAGGTCCGACGTCGTGTTCCCTCTAAAGTAAACCTCCCTCACGGTTCTGACCCGATGATGATGTTGTTCCAGGAAACAGGAAGTACTGACGTGCTCTACATGCAGTTGGACCTGGCCAGTCTGAAGTCGGTCCGCTGCTTCGCTGAGACGTTCCTGAAGTCCGAGTCCAGACTGGACCTGCTCATCAACAACGCCGGTACACAAACACACAAACACTCGACACGACACGACACTCAAGGACCCTTACAAAATAAAACCAGGATGTCTAACATGAGGCTCTGTGTGTCCTGCAGGTCTGGTGGCTGACGGCCGGACCGAGGACGGGTTCGGCATCCAGTTCGGTGTGAACCACCTGGGTCACTTCCTGCTGACCTGCCTGCTGCTGGAGCGCCTGAAGGAGGCGGGCGGAGGACGGGTGGTCACCGTGTCCTCCATGGCTCACCGCTGGGGACACGTGGACTTTGAGGTGATGACAGGAAACTTCAGCTCACACTTATTTCTTCTTCTTCTCTCCTAAATGATTCTGACTTCACCTTCAGCTCAGTCCAGTCTGAGTCCAGCTGCTGGAGGAACCAGAACTTTCTGTCCTGTCAGTGAACAGAACCTTACTGTCCTCTTCTTCTCCACATGTCAGAGGGAAACACTGAACTTTCTTCTGAACTACTTCTACTTAAAAGCATTCTGATCTTATAAAAACACAGCAGCAGGTAACTGTGTGTGTGATGTCATCATCTGATGTCATCATCTGAACCTGAGAACAGATTAAATCTGGACCTCAAGCGAGACATTTGAAAGATGTGGATAAGCTCGTCTCTGTCGTCCAGATTCTGAAACAGTGACAAGAGTTTGTGACTTCAGAGTCTCAGTCAGATATCAAACATCCTGCAGAACTAAATCTAAACATTTCACCATCCTTCTGGCTCGAGGTCGACTAAACTGGACTTCATCCAGCCGAGCCATGAAGCTCAGTACCGAACATCAGCCATCAGTCGTCTCCCGTCACGTTTCTGAGTTTCTGAGTTTCTGAGTTTCACAGATCAGACAAACATCCAGAAACTGAACCAAGTTGTTCCTTCGTTCCTCTCATGATCGGTGTGAGATTCACCTGTTGACACCTGGTGCTTGAAGCTGACTGTCGACTGTGACGATGTTCAGAATGCACACCTGGCTCAGACTCAAATGTCTGCTGATGTCACACCTGAGCACGCAGGTACATTCAGTTCCTGTGTTCAGGTGTGATAGTGCGTCATCACAGCTCACATGAAGGGATTCCTTCACACACATGAGGACATTCCTCTCATGTCTCACCTGGACAGGTGATGTAACTGAATGTCACCTGTGCTCATCAGGCTGTTTGTGTGTTCAGGCTCTGGCGGCAAACAAACACCTGGGCACCGGCAGGTACAGCTGGCAGTTCTTCGCTGCCTACTGCAGCAGCAAGCTGTGTAACGTGCTCTTCACCCACGAGCTCGCCAAGAGGCTGAAAGGAACCAACGTCACCTGCTACAGCGTCCACCCAGGTAACAAGACACACCTGCTGCACACACACACACACACACACACACACGCTCATGAAACACCACGTGGACCTGGACTCAGTTCAGGAGGTGTGACATCCTGCAGCAGTCGGTCCTGAGAGGAGCTGAAGTACTGATCCAAACTGAACCTACAGCTTCAACATTCAGACTACATTTCTTTGTCTTTGATTGAAACATCACTGTGACATGTTTTTAATCTGCAGGGTTAAAAATGTGTGTAACACCAGACGCTGGGTTGTGTGTGTGGTCCTGTTGGAACATGTGTTCTCCCTGATGACCTCAGTGTGTCTGTAATAGCTGTGGACCTGCTCACAGGTACAACAGAACACACCTGAGTCGATCCTTCAGTTTAACTCAGGTGTGACTCCGCCCTCTCGCCCTGCAGGTGTGGTCCGCACCCAGCTGTCGCGTCACGTCAGCCTGTGGCAGAAGGTTTTCATCGAGCCCATCGCCCAGCTGCTGTTCCTGGACCCGCAGGACGGAGCTCAGACCACGCTGCACTGCTGCCTGCAGCAGGGAATCGAACCTCTGAGCGGGCGCTACTTCTCCTGCTGCGCCGTGCAGGAAGTAGGCGCCCGGGCCCGAGACGACACCGTGGCCCGGAAGCTGTGGGAGGTCAGCGAGATGTACTGTGGACTCTCTTAAGGTGGAATGACTACAAAGCACTTTGTGTCCACCTTAACTGGACTGTGAGGACTGGACTCATTCTCTGCTGTACTGTGATGTTAGAGCAGAGCTGTAGAAGCTGTGACGCCGCAGCTCAGCAGCCTCAACCTGTCAATTTAATAAACACGTCAGACAATAAAGAACCTTTTCCATCATTCTGTGATCCGATCAGTCCGGCACACTCACAGCAGGTGGAGACCCGGCAGTGGGTCCGTGTAGGAGACAGGATGATGGACCGGAACCAAACAGATGGTTAGATATTCCACAGAAACATTCTCTCACATGTTTACAAGCTTTGATCAGTGATTTCACACTCTGTTAGACCAAATGATCCAGATGTGGATCTCATGACCTGCTGCATCTTCAGAGGGAGGACAGACAGGAGGACAGACAGCAGGTAGGACAGACAGGAGGACAGACAGGAGGGAGGGAGGACAGACAGCAGGTAGGACAGACAGGAGGGAGGACAGACAGGAGGGAGGACAGACAGGAGGAGAACAGACAGGAGGACAGGCAGGAGGGAGGACAGACAGGAGGACAGACAGGAGGACAGACAGGAGGGAGGACAGACAGGAGGGAGGACAGACAGGAGGAGAACAGACAGGAGGACAGGCAGGAGGGAGGACAGACAGGAGGAC
Organism: Acanthopagrus latus; assembly: GCF_904848185.1. NCBI lineage: Eukaryota > Metazoa > Chordata > Actinopteri > Spariformes > Sparidae > Acanthopagrus > Acanthopagrus latus. The sequence continues at coordinate 695,095 of NC_051054.1, forward strand.
AGGCAGGAGGGAGAACAGACAGGAGGACAGACAGGAGGGAGGACAGACAGGAGGACAGACAGGAGGGAGGGAGGACAGACAGCAGGTAGGACAGACAGGAGGGAGGACAGACAGGAGGACAGACAGGAGAACAGACAGGAGGACAGGCAGGAGGGAGAACAGACAGGAGGGAGGACAGACAGGAGGACAGGCAGGAGGGAGGACAGACAGGAGGGAGAACAGACAGGAGGACAGGCAGGAGGGAGGACAGACAGGAGGACAGACAGGATGACAGACAGGAGGGAGGGAGGACAGGAGGACAGGCAGGAGGGAGGACAGACAGGATGACAGACAGGAGGGAGGACAGACAGGAGGACAGACAGGAGGACAGGCAGGAGGGAGGACAGACAGGAGGACAGACAGGATGACAGACAGGAGGGAGGGAGGACACCTGCTGGAGGTTTTACAGGTTAACTCAGGGGCAGAAACACGACTCCAGGAAAGTGAGCTGACGTCCTGGAGTTGTGCTTTAAATGTGGACAAAACAAGAGACGTCATGTGTGAATGTAATGACATCAGAACATTTTGAGGTCCAATATAAGATGGAAGAACTGTTTCTGTACCAGAACCGGCCCGAGGCTTCATGGGGCCCTGAGCAGGCTCTGGTTCCAGGTAAAGGCTCCACCCACCTCAGCACCGTCAGTCTGAACTCTTTCTGAACTCCATCGTTTGTCCGTCCAGCAGCAGCGTCATCAGGACCGACTGGTGACGACACGTTCACTGTCAACTAGTTTCAGAACAGAACACATCGTTTCTTACGTAAAGATAATAAATGTAAAGTGTGTTAAATGTCAGTAAAATGCAAATGTAAAGAAATAATAAACCATATGAAATAAATGAAACAGAAACTTAAATAATGACATTAAATGAGCTGAAATGATTGACGCAGCATTCGGACCTGCAGAGTGTTTTGGGCCCTCAGTCAGAACCTGAGACGACTGACGCTCCTCTGAGGATGAAGCCCGGCACGCCTCACATGATGTCCACGGTACAGTGAGAGGAAAATGGACTTTTGTGCTGACGGACTGCAGCAGAAACAGGTTCTGGTTCTGTTGATTTAATAATGAGCGTTTCTGTTTTCTGTGGCTGGAATTTGTCATCATGTTGTTTCTTTACTGAAAAGACAATAAAGAAAATGAAGAAGGCAGTTTGTGTGTGAACATCTGGTTCTCACAGGACTCTCATCCACACAGAGGAAGAGGCATGAAGAGTCTTCCTCTGGAGACTCGTGATGTAAAACCTGCTGTGCTGACGCCACCTAGTGGCTGATGTGAGACAGTTTGGACTCAGTTCATTTCTCCTCTAATGAGTCACACAGCTCCCACCTGAGCTTATCTGAATTTAACTGCAGTGTTTTACCTCTAAACCACTGTGAATTCAGCGCACTTATAATTGTTAATATTTTCATGTACTGCAAAACAAACAAAATTAAACTTACCATACTGGTCAGGTACCGTCAGCCGCTGTACAAATTAAATCTGATTGAATCCGCTGGTTCTGTTTCCCATCGCGGCAGAGAAGGAAGCTGCACACCTGGTCTACAGGTGAACCAGCAGGTTCAGCCTCTCCGTTTCTGCCTTTTTCTTTTGTGACTTCCCGTTCGGTTCAATCACAAGTAGCGTAGTCAGCGTGTAGTGACAGTAGCGGTGGTTTGTGGGCTGTTGGGTGATGAGAAGACACCTGACCTCAGACCCGCCATGTGGTCACGTGTTGACCATTAAATGAATACCGATGCTTGGCCTGGCGGTGGGAGAGCGCAGTGCACTGTGGGAGACCCTGTTCCCTGGTCCTGCTTCACTTACAGTCTGAATCTATCTAGTAAACTTTACAGATGTGTGTGTATAAACTGTGAGCTGTGCTCGACCAATCACTGCGTCTGATATTCAGCATCTTTCTAATTATTGGAGTCACTGTTTGTTTTTAATGAAATAAATGGATATGAAAATCATTTACTTTTGTCTCTGATGTTGCCTGTAATCTGAAAAGTAACTTAGTGGAGTGGAAGTAAAAAGTATGAGAAAACAGAAACACTCAGGTGAAGTACAAGTACCTCAACAATGTACTTGAGTAGATGTACTCAGTTACATTCCATCACTGTTTATAACATGAAATACTCAAAGTAAAATCTGTAAACTTGAGACATTACTGAAGTAATTTAACTGCCGTAAATGACTTTGATACTTGAACACCTAAGTATCAAATTACTTTGATATTTACTAATAAATGAATATTATTCCATGTAACCTTTGAGAAGTAACACTGTTTGTGGATTCTGTGAGGTCCGAGCCCGTCAGCCGCCTGAGCGGTACTGCTCATGTGCAACAATCAGAGATAGGAGAGAAGACAGATGTCTCACTCCTCAGCAGCTTCAGTGCTGTAAAACAGAATATTATCGATGAAAACTTTTTAAAACAAGCGTACTGTCGTCTGGAAGTGTTGTGATGACTGTCAGTACAGTTTCCTCTGGACTCATACTGCTAACAACGACTAGAACAAGTAGTAGAAAGGTCACCTGACTGATGCGGGAGAAGAGTCCCTGAAGCAGCTGCAGGTGTGCTGCTGAGGCTGCTCACACAGGTGAGTCTGCTCAGGTGAGTGAGTGCAGCTCTGAGCCCCACATGGTCTCCTGACTGCTCGGTGGGAAGTTTCAACATCTGATTTCATGTTTCTTTGTAATTAAACAGTTAATGACATAACTGAGGTCAGTGCAGGTGTTGGTGTTCTGGTTCTGACCCAAAATAATGTGACACCGGTACTGTTGGATGTTTCTTTCACTTGTACAAAACAGAAAGTGTGTGTTCCTCCACACCGGCTCAGCTCAGCTACTTCTATTAATTAAACTGTAAAAAGTAAGTACATCATTCAGTTTAATCAGTTCCTCTTGTAAGAAACCTGATTAATCCAAACCAGAACTATGATGCGTTCAGGAACACCCAGCAGTTTATTTGTTTCAGCTTTGATCAAACATGTTCAGATTTGAGACAATGAAACAAAGTTGGACACACCTGACGAAGGTGATCTGACGACGGCCTTCAGATGTTAATTCATAACCTTTAACATGAGTAAAATTTATTTAATACGTCATGAAAGAAAACGTTCAATCAAACTGAGTGTTAACAACAAACTGACCCAACTGTAGATGGTTGCTTGTCTCATCTAAAATACTGACGCTTTGGCCCGATCGACCAATCCAGAGTCAGTATGTGACGAGTTGGGATGAGACTCAACAATCCGCCATCGCTCAGTTGGACCTTTAACAGCTGGTGAAGTCGTGCTGTTTAAGTCATGGTGAACAGGAGTTCTACAGTGAGTGTTTGACGGCGTGGACGCCCTCGATGACAGTGTGGCGTCTCTTGTTGTCCAGTGGAGTCGTGGTGGTCGGCGCCTGGCTCACGGCGAGCAGACCGCGGGGTCCATCGAGGGCGCTGTCGCTGACCGTAATGTTGTCCAGGTGCTGACGCAGCAGAAGTCTCAGCTGCTGGTTCTCTCTGGTCAGGTCGTGTTTGTGTTTCTTGAGAGCTTCTCGCTGCAGCACGGCAGAGTTGATGCTCCTCGTCACCTGCTGCAGCTCCGGGAACGCTGGCGCCCCCTACAGGTGGAAACAGGTCATAGAGGACGACACACCTGCTGCTCACCTGCTTCTGTCTGTTTGTCTCAACTGTTCTCTCTTTGTTGCTGCTCGGGACGCTTTACCAACCCAACATGTGTCTATTTGACGTCCTGGGAATGAGACTCAACAATCAACTGTCTTTGTGGTGCGTTCAGGAACAGCTGGGACAAATCCTACTGATTCTACCTTTAACTTTAATAGTCTTTGAATTCTATTAATATGACGTGAGCTTCAGTTAGCTTTGAGCACAAATGTCCTTCAGAGGGAGACTTTTTACTCTGATACTCTGAGTCCATGTCAGAGCCTGAACTCTGTTACTGGACTGGAGGAAACAAGATGGATCAGAACTTCTACTGTCACCAGAGTCTGTTTTTACACTGTGAGGACTTTGTGGTAATCTGTCGATTATTGTCTCAACTCATGAATTAGTTGTTTGGTCTCTAAAATGTGATAAAAACATGTTGATCAGAGTTTCAACAACAGCACAAAGATCTTCAGTTTACTGTCACAGAGGACAGAAACCACTAAATATTTGGTGACATCACAGACTGGAGAGTTTTTGCTCCTCACAAATTATTCAAACTAATCAATAATTAAAATATCACCCTCACCGTTGAATGGTTGCAGCTCGGATCACGTCCTACCTCTGCTGGATCCTGCGTCTGTGTTCTATGATCCTCTGCAGAGAACAATGCTGAGAGGTTCCTCTGCCTGTTCTCCAGCTTCTGACACATGTCAGCCACGTTCAGAACCTTCTCCCCCTGCAGCCCACAGAGAGACAAGGTGAACGAGAGCAGACAGCAGACAGCTGACAACAAGCAGAGAGAGGCCTCACCTTGGCGATGACGGCCTCCAGTCTCTTGGTGGCGTTGTGGCCCTGGACGGAGAGGTCGACGAGCTGTTTCCTCGCCTCCTTCTGAGTCCGAGTCAGCTGCTCCCGGAGCTCCAGAGTCTTTCTTTTCATCTGGTCTCTGGCGGCCGTCAGGTCCTGCTCCACCAGCTGGTTCTTTTTCTTTCTGGAGTTCAGCCTGTCCCTCAGCTGGATGACAAGATCCTGACAGAGGAAGGAAACAAGATGGAGGCTGCGATTAGAAACCAAACCAACATTACATCATGCTAAACGTCTTGTGGACCCATCGCTGTTCAACTTCACGTCTGAGTCTGAAGATGTGAAGCCACGTTGCAGATACATTTGTGGATGCATCTTCAAACCGGATCACTGATTAAGCGGCTCCACCGACCTGCAGATTCTTGACGTTCCTCATGTCTGCGTTGGTCTTCTGGATGAGTCGTTGGTTGTTGGCGATCAGATCATCGACCTTCTTAGCTTCATCACTGCAGATCTGCACTAGCTCCTGGTTCTGGAGGTTCTTCTCCTCCAGCTTGTGCTCGTTCTCCTGGACCAGAGCAGCTACCTGTCCACAGAGAGGAGACAGGAGACACACCTGTCTGTCAGACACCTGTACGTCAGCCTGGAGGAGCAGAGGGAGCTGCTTCTGTCAGATACCCTGTCGTCATGAGCGCTCTCGTACGCCGCGATGCTGTCTTTGTACAGCGTGTGGATCTCGTCCATCGCCGCTTTGTGTTGCTGCTCTAAAGAGAACATGGCGTCCTCCAGATCAGCTCGCTGCTGCAGACGGCTGGCCTGCGTCTGTTTCCTGAAACACAGAGATTACAGATCAGCATGCAGCACAGTGATGCTAACTGAGGATTTCAGGTACAGCACCACCTTTTCTTCCTCTTGTAAAGAAGGATTTGACTCTGAATCTAAATGTCCTCCATCATCACTCAGAGTGATGTTACAGACGACCGCCACCTGCTGGCGTGGAGAGTTTTCTTCTTTCATGGTGCGTTTAGATGAACCATGAAGAAACATTTCTGTAACGTCATGATGTCAGTGTGAACATCAGCGCTGATACTTTCAGACACACCGTCACCAGAAATCCTCGACTGACTTCACTGTTTTCACCTCTGCACATAAACACGAGTTTGTGCCTTTTTGAGTCGTTATGACTTTGTCTGTAATCAAGACGCCTGAATAATTTGCCTCATGTTTGTTCTGGAGAACGTACGAGCTGGCTGACTATCAGCTGTAGTCTTTGTGGTGCGTTCAAATGCAGCTTTTTGGCAGAGACACAGGAGACATGTGTTCATTGTTCACTGTTGGTTTGGTGAGTTTGGACCCTAAAACTCATGATGGACAGTTTTTCAACACAGCAGAACCAGATTTCCTCTTTTGTATTCAACACATTGTTCTTGTCAACCTGGTTCCTACATTACCCACAATGCAGATGTGCTACAGAGGTCTGCTCAGCTCACTTCTCTCCACACCAACACACTGTTAACATTTCAAACTTGATCCTTCAAGTTGAGGCAGTCTGAGCCTTCACACGGCTCCTCTGGACACTGAAGGGTTAACAGTACTTCAAACATGGAAACAGACGGATCACTGGAGTGTTTAACCATCAGTGTGTTGGTGGTTCTGGTGCTGCTGTAATGGGCCCTGCGGTCCGTCTGTAGGTGGCGCTGTGAAGCCTCACACTGACCTCTCAGAGCTGAACATGGAGCTGAGGTGCTGCAGGCCGTCCTCCCACTGCTGCTGCACAAACATCAGCCGTTTGTCTCGCTGAGCACGCAGACGCTCCAAATGCTGCAGGTGAAGCCGCCGCACCTGAGCTGCCTGACGCTCCGCCTCCTGCAGGTCGCCCTCCAGATTCTGCAACACAAACAAACAGGAAGTCAGACCAGTTGATGTCCAGCAATTAGAGTCAGAAGGAGGAGCTGATCGTTCACCCTGATGATGCTGTCCAGGGCGTCCAGGCGTCTCTCAAACGTCTGACTGAGCACCGCGATGTCTTCACGCAGCTCGACGGTCCGAGTCTGACGCAGGATCGACCTCCAGCCTTCGTTCAGCTTCAGCAGGTTCACCGCCGTGTTCCTCTCCTCCCTCTGCAACTTGTCCTGGTGTCAGACACAGAAAATACTGATTTGGTTCTGGTTTTGGTTGGATAGTTTATTGGCTTCATGCTTGAATATGAAAAACTTAATATTAGTTTGATAGAGCAACATTTTATTCTGAAAATTTGGTGAGAAATTACACAAAACATTGAAACTTTAGATTCTTCATGAAACTAACAGTGTTTAAAATGTCACAGTTACATCTGAACTACTGAAAGGAGTTAAAGTGTCAGCTGAAGGTTGATCAGTTCGTTTCTTCATGTGAATTAAAGTGATTGAAAACAGTTGAACTGCTACTTAAATATTAATGAGCTGTTAAATCTAAGCAGACTGTCAGCTGAGTCGGACCTGAACACCAGTCGATGAGATGACAGCTGAGCTCTTCACCTGTCGGCTCACCTGGAAATACAAGTTTCCACCTGAGTTACCTTCAGGAACTGTGTGAGGATCTCCTCTTTCTGCCTGGCCATCTCCTCCTCCGCCTGAGCTTTCTGCTGCAGGTACAGCAGCCTCTCCTCCTCCGTCTTTCCTCCACCTTTACCTCCACCTTTCTTCGCTTTCTTCGGCATGATCCCTCCTCTTCCTCTTCACTCTGCTGCTTTATATCCGACCACAGAACACCTGAATTGAGTTGTTAAGGTTAATACTTTAAATGATTTGGACAAAATCACATTTCAGAAAACTCATTCAGCTGTTCACAGTCGGATTACATTCGCTCCACACAATGACCCGCAAAGAGAAAACATTTAAGAATATCTTATAAGAGGAATATTTTACATAAAATATAAGAAATGTCTCCATTTCTCTTATAAAAACACATTTTTAAGTCAAAAACGAATTAAAATTAAGTTTTCAGACTGAATTGATCTGATGTGTCTTGTTTGCTTTGATTGATGATGAAATAAATAAAAATGACAAGAACTAAATCTGAACTCAGTTTAAATTGTCACGATGAAACATTCAGACTAAATATCATTTACATGTTCTTAAGCTTTATATAAACATTTTCTATTTATTAAACTTTGGACCCAGAAAATCCCCAGAATATATTTTGATGAATGATGAATCTCTGGTTTCAGTGAAACACACCTGAAGGGTCCATACGTCATCTCTCAGGTGAGTTTCCACCAGGTGAGCGCAGCAGGAAACATATCAGACTCACATGTTCTTTATGACGTACACAGGTACACAAACATACCGCAGAGTGACGTCAGCGTCGAGCTCAGCTGCGTGCAGACCAACATTGAGAGCTAATGCTAATGTAGCCACCGTGAGCTAGCTAGCTACAGTAACGAGTCTTTTTGATGTTCATATTTAAATTATCCGACAGAAGGTTAAACTAAGAGCACGTGACGTCATCAGACATGAAGCAGCGTCGTGTGAAACACCTGAGAGCGTCTCAAACTCACCTGCACACCGGAGAGAAGACGAGCCGAGAGACGGACACGATGTTTGTGCTCCGTCTCCACGGCAACGGCTCAATGGACGAGCCGCCATGTTGGGTCCGTACCGACTCAGTGCATCCGCCATGTTGGATCCAAACCACCTTTAAAGTATTCGTATTTAATCAGATTAAAATGGACTGATTTTTTATATTCAGATATATTTTTTGTTTGTTTGAAGGTGATGAACTGTCATGGCGTCCAAACACGATCTGAACATATAAAAACAAGTAGTTCCTTCAGACTGATTACACCTGATGATCACGTCATGTTTAGATCAAGTCTGCATCAGTTTTTTATTTTCTTCTTGTTGAAATATTTATTTAAAACTTGATATTTATACATAAAGATAAGATGGATATAGATACAGTATGTTTAAATATATATAGCTATATATCAATATTAACAGCCTGTGACAAATGACAGATGAATTTTACATTTATAAACCATATGAAGAGATGATCAGAGTTGAGCCACATGTCTGATAATGTCTCAGTGTGTCTGGTCTGATCAGTTCACTGCAGTCAGACTGAAGCTGAACTGAACTTCTGACAGTTTTTATTCTGTAAAACTCATTATGTTCTCTGTGTTCTGCAGTTCAGTTCACTGATCCAGCTGCAGTCGGATGAAGACATCGACGTCATGACAAGGTGTAAAAATAACTACTCTTTATTGAGAGACAAGGAAAACAGGTAATAAATACAGAAAACAGACAGAATCACCATTAAACATCCAGATCGTATAGAAGGTTTAATTTACACAATGTTTTCTGTCTCCTCCACAACACCACCACGACTCAAGAGCCAGCGGTCGTTTAGACACAAAGCATCAGCTTCAGTTCAGTTCTACACAAAGCAACTCTTAGACAACTGAAACATATTTTTCCAAAGTTGAAAAGAAAAAGAGAATCTCACTCATGCATATGAAGTATTGAACTGTGTGGAGACGGTGAAACGAGGAGCCGGGAATCGAACTGTGGACGTTTCAGTGACGTGTGCTGTGACAACGTGTCTCCGTCAGAGACTTCTGTCAGACATCCGTCCAAAATCTGTTATCGATTGATTGTTAGTGATTCACCAGGGTCAGAAGAAGAAACTGCAGCCGTGAATCAAAGAATTTAAGTCGTCTAACATCCGGTTCTGTTGGCTCTGATCAGCAGTTTGTGGATCCGGTCGGGTTGGTTTCATCTCTATCTGATGTGAATTAGCTTCCTTAGCTTCAGATGAACTCTGCAGGACAAAGCGTCTCTGCCTCAGCCAATCACACGAGAGCTTATTCCAGTTCCTTTAAAGTTAAACTAAATTAATTTGAGCTACAAAACGTGACATTGGATGTTGACTGTAGTTTTTATTGTACATCAGGTGATCTGAGGATTAAACTCAGTGACAGGATGGTTTTATTGACGTCTCCTTCATTAAATAGAAAGAAAGGCTGTTTGGTTTATACGTGACTTCCTATGTTGTGTCTTTATATACAAGTGTGTGGTGTGTATCAGCACTGGTGTGTATGTGTGCAGGATATATACAGTGTGTGCTTCTAACTCTGTGAAAACATTTTGTCAGGTTTTAACTTTAAAGGTTGTTTGAAAGTTCAGACCGAGTTGTGCAGAAGTACAAACGTGTCCTCTCCCGCTCGGAGGACGTTTCTCTACCTGTGAAGTCGTCCGGCTGTTCGAAGGTTCAGACTTTAAGTTTTGTGTTACGTCATCATCACATGTACAGAAGAACACACGTGACCTCAGTTGTTCTCTGTGAAGTCTCGGCAGATGCCTCGGACCAGCGGGGGGACGAAGTCGGCCAGGCCGGTGAACTCTCTGGTGAAGAAGGTGTGGCTGTCCTTCGGCTCCGACGCCATCGCTCTGAGGTCATCCAGGGGAGCCCAGGCCACGCCCACCGAGAACATGGTGATGCCTGGTGGTTTGAAGGAGATACAGGTTTTAGAAGGAACCAACACAAACTGTCGTTTCTTTATTTGAACACGCACCTTGTTTCTGTGCAGCAGCTGCCGGGCGCGTGACGTCGTCGTATGATTGGCCGTCTGTCACAACAATGAGGAAGTTGCGGCCCGGTCCCGTTCGCCTGGTGGAGAAAATGAACATGAACCAGAACCGTCTCGGACCTCCAGACAAACTTCCTCCAGCAGTGAGAAGTCTCTCCAGTTATTTCAGCTCACGTCTACGTTTAGTCTGACGAGGTGGAGTTACCTGAACAGGATGGTGTGAGGTAATGGCGCCCAGGCGGGACGTGTTGGTGTGAGGTGGCGTTACCTGAACAGGTTCTGGGTGGCGTAGCTGATGGCTCCTCCTGTGGCCGTTCCTCCGCTCATGTAGGAGATCCTCTTCAGAGCGTTGATGGCGTCGTCCTTGGTCGAGTGGTCGTACAGGCCGAACTCTAGTCTCTGATCGTAGGTGAACTGCACCGCACCTAAACATCCAGCACACAGTCAGTCAGCCTATCAGCTCGTCAATCAGTCAATCAAATGGTTGTGATGGCGTGAAGCTGACCGATGCGAGCGCCCACGTCTGAGATGTCAAAGCTTCTGGCGATTCCTGCGAGGAAGTCCAGGACCAGCTGGAAGTTTCCGTCTCCGACGCTGGATGAGCCGTCGATGAGGAACCCGATGTTTACAGAGTTGTAGCAGGTTTTACCTTAAAAACACATTTTCTCAGCTGCACTCGACTTTTTACCATCGTGAATGAATCAGTACAGACGACATGTTGTGTTTGTGTCTTACTGCAGAGCAAGCTGTCCAGCGCACAGAGTCTCTGACTGAGAGGTTTGACATGTTTGGTGGTGCTGAACCAGCTGGGGATGGAATACGTGAAGAAACCGTTGTCTTTACACACGGCCTGCAGGAGGAAGAGGAGGAAGAGGAGGAGACGTGTGTCGTCATGGAAACATGTTAGAGATCAAAACCCTCAGCTGAACTTTAATAACTGACACAGAATGTGAACGCAGCGCCGACCTTCCTCGTGAAGTCTTTGTCTCGCACCATGCTGAGCTCCTCCGGCGCCGGTTTGGCCACCGACACCAGGAACACGTTGATGCCAGACTCTCTGGCCAACATGGCCGCCTGCTCCAGGTCGTCAGACGGCCAGCCATCAATCAGCACCATCATCACCCGCGGGTGGCCTCGCCGCCCGCCGTTCTCCTGGGTGAAGAAGGTCTCCGCCGTGTGCATGATGGCTTTACCTGCACCGGGACGGGAAGCCAGTCAGACATGTTCACTCAGTGTTAACATCATTAACATGCTCCAAAGGCTCATGGGAAGTGTAGTTGATGGATGTTAAAGTAATTCTTTGATTGAAGACGAGCAGGGGGACAGTGCTCACCTGATGTTCAGGTTGTCTGTGTCTCACCTGTGTTGGTGTCTCCTCCCAGGTAGGCGAGCTCCTTGATGGCAAACAGCAGCTCTTTGGGCTGAGTGAAGTTACTCAGTAAGAACTCAGTCCGGGGAGAGTCGCTGCAAACACACAGGACATACTGACAAATCTCCAATCAGCTGTGTGTGTGTGTGTGTGTGTGCGTGTGTGCGTCTCTCACCTGGCCTGGATCAGTCCTATATGTGGTCCTGTTTGTCCGACTCGCAACATGGCCGCCAGTTTGGTGACAAAGTTCTTCTGCAGGTTGAACCGCCGCTGCCCGATGTTGTTACTGCTGTCGATCACCATGGCGATGTCCATCTGACAGTCTGCACACACACACACACACACACACACACACACACACACACACACACACACACACACACACACACACACACACACACACTCTTACTTGCTGCTGTTTATCTTGACTGTTAATGCACCACAACACAAAGAAAACTCCCGTGTGTGAGAAGGCAGTAAAACTTCAGAGTACCTTTGTTTCCGCCGGTCGGAGGTTTCTTGGCTGATGTCTTCTTCACTGGTTTCTTTGCTGCAACACAAACACACAGAAGTCATCGTCTCACAGTCGTCTGGAGGAAACATCACACTCCTGTTGTGTCTGGAAGCTGCAGGAGAAGAAGGCGACTGACTGCAGCAGGAAGCGTCTGTTTGTTTCTCTCTGGCTCTCTGAGCTGGAGTCTCCAAACACTCCTGCTATTGAAATAAAGCCTCAGATAACAGAAGCATGAAGATGAAGGACTGATCTGTACTTTAACCTCATAACGCACATTGTCACCTCCAGCTGTTTCTAATGAGCTGCACTTCTTCACCTCTGCTGAACTATCACCAACTAAACTTCCTGCAGATGTTTCACATTAAAAGTTAAAATGCTTCTTGAGCTCGATGTGGTTTTAAATCCGAAATCTTTCAGCTCATTAACAATCAAAAGTTGGTAAACCTGCACTGGGTGGAGTTAATCACTGAGAACTCTGCTGGACTGATGGAATTTATCCAGTTGACAATTCATCACCAGCAGGTTGGAAAACAGGAAGGACTCTTATTAAAATACCATCAAACAGAAAGCAGGAAATCTAATATTCAAACAAAGGCCCGGTCCAGAAGAGTTCCAGTATTTACAGAGTTCTGTAACATCAGACCTGGTTGTGCAGCTGCAGGCAGAGCGGTGGTGCTGGTGTCACTGGTCAACTCCAGAGGAACATTAACTGGTTCTGGTCACACACACACACACACACACACACACACACACACACACACACACACACACACACACACACAATGTAAGGACCATATGAAACCATAAACAATAACTCCATCTGCCCAGTAGGAGGCAGTAGAGCTGATACACTCACTGGACACCTGATTGTTAATAATCCAGTTCAGATTTAACAGACGAACTTCAGCCATCTTTAATTTCATTCTTTCATTTTATAATCTTTGGACACAAACACTGAATAATGTTCAGGATTAGTAACATTCATATCTGTGTTCAGCTGAGCGTTACAGAGGCTGAACATGAGATAAACTCTTAAAGCTGAGTGAACTGTGTTTCAGCCTGCAGGGGGCAGCAAAGCTCCAACAACAACGTCTGCTGGAGCTACAGAGGAAGTCTGAGCTCTGAGGGTCCGTTTGTTTTTGAGCAAAATTCTGGTTCTGGAGTTTAAAAAAATTAATTTTTAATCTCAAATTTAAAGCAAATATGGACAAAAAAGTGAAGAAGTCGGTGAGAATCTGTTGGAAGCGTGTCCTTCACGACGTGATTTTATGATTAATCAATTCTTGATCTATAAATTATAAAACATAAATCCATTACTGACAGAAACAGCTCCACCTACTGCTGAGGCTGAAGGAGGCGGTCCAGCGGGTCAGCGCCTGTGATTGGATGCCATGTGAGAATGAGCTGACGTAGTTGATTTGTCCCTTCTGCTTGTGAACTCGGACCGGACCTCCGGACGGACCGAGCAGCCCCCTGAAGAACCCAGACACCAAACAGGAAACAGTTATCTTCTGGCAGTAAAAGTATCAAAGTATCAGTAATAACTGATCAATACATAGACGTGTGTGTAAACTGTGAGTCAGCTGATCAACACGATTATGTTGATCATATGTTGATCACGAGTGAATGAAATTTATCTCTGCTGGTCTGATCTGGATCAGAACACAGTCCGTCTAAACCAAAGTGACCGAGCTGAACCTTGTTGTGGCTCCACACTGATCTGGATCTGTGAGAACAGGAAGGTTCTGGTTCAGAGCGGTTTAAAACCCAGACTCAGACTTCAGAGTGAGACGTGTGGAACGCCAGCAGACGACTGCACAGGAGATGTGAAGGATGAAGTCGGTGTTTTCCTGTCGGGGGCCCGCGGGCCTCTGCAGAGGAGGAGGAGGTCGTTCAGGGTTGAAGGATTAATCCTCGGCTGCTGCACATTCCTTCATGGTGTTGGTGTTTTGTTGAGGTTCAGCAGACAGCAGGACTCACGCTGCTCCTTATTATGTCACGTCTGCAGCTGGCAGCTCAACAGTGTTGGTCCACGTGTCTGTAGAGCTCGACCCAACCGCACCAGAACAACTCCAACCAAACCTCCACACCTTCAGTCAGAACCTGGAGTCAAACCTCGCTGTGGAGGAGACCAGAGAGCGTGGACGGACCGCAGGTGTCTCACCTGTGGACAGCAGCTCCACAGACGGTGGAGATGGAGGCGTAGATCCCCGTCCCGAACACGGGCACTCTGCCGCGGGCGCAGTCAGGAGGACACAGAACCAGCACGCTGTTCTCCATCAGCTCAGCTCCGCGGGTCGCACAGGTCACCGGGTACGCCACTGATCAATACACAACAGCAACGTTAACCATCGACAGGAAGTGTGGTAAAGAATCTGTGATGAGTCAGCAGAAGTTGAAATAAGATCGTTTTATTTTATATGTTGGACCAGAAAACCCACCGCAAACCTTCCTGTTAATATTCAGGCTGAAGCTCAACTCAGAGTTTGATGTTCATGGTAATAACACCAAAGTTTAATAAATAGTCTCATACTGTCTGTTTACACCACATCACCAGACTCCCTTAAGAAAAGGCTTCATTTAGTGAGTGGCTGAGTTAAAGAGAAACGCCGTCTCTGATCAATTCTCCACAGTTTGTCCCAGTGATGGACGGGTGGACACTCCATCCGTCAGTGATGACACACAATTATGATAATTAATGAACTAAAACTAATTTACAGCTCACTGTAGAATAAACTGCTGAGAGTCTCCATTAGTGACGCGCCTGCAGGACGCAGCTTTATACTTTAAATTACTGCCACAGTAAAATGTTTCAGCAGGTTTTTAGATAGTGATACATTTATAGTTTATAATACACAGAAATGTAAAAAAAGGATAAAAGTGACTCACACTGGGAGAGATGAAGAGGATTTATGAGCGAGGGTAAAAAGGGTTTACTGTTACATAACAGTATTCATGAGAGACGGTAATTCATTGAAATAGAGTCAGAAAAACAAATGTGCTCTGTGAGCGACGGACGCAGGATGAAAGGAGCGATTCATCTGTTTCATCTATCAGAGAAAGACCGGAAACATTTTAAACCTCAGACAGCTTCATGATTCAGGCTCAGCATAAACACAGAAAGAAGTTCTGAGGACGAATCACACGGGAGGTTTAAGGTTACTGCTGGCCGTCCACAGAGCCACAGAGACAATCCATCAAAGAAGAGAAGAAGAAGGAGGGGAGGAGGAGGAAGAAGAAGAAGAAGAAGGAGAAGGAGAAGAAGGAGAAGAAGAAGGAGAAGGAGAAGGAGAAGAAGAAGAAGAAGAAGGAGAAGAAGAAGGAGAAGGAGAAGAAGAAGAAGAAGAAGAAGAAGAAGAAGGAGAAGGAGAAGAAGAAGTGTCAAGTCCTAATTCTGACTAACATGGTTTAAAATGTTTAAAATGTTTAAAATGTTTAAAATGTTTAAAATAGCCCTAATTTACAAAAATGTCTTCACACTCAGGCTGGCTGAAGCAACAAAGATTCATTTAATCTGAGATTTAAATCCAGATTTAACATGAAGCAGAACTCTGTTGCACCATTAAGAATGAATCATAGTCAGTTTATTATCATTTTACAGAGTTTAATCGGTGTGTGTGTGTGTGTGTGTGTGGACCTGGTGAGTTCACTTTCTGCTGCTTCTCTTAATAAAATGTCATGTTGTTCACTGTTTAACTAAAAGAGGCAGAAGTGAGTGAGCTGGTACCTGATGTAAAGGTTCAGCAGCATCAACACTCCTGTGGTTTGAGTCGTCTCCTCGTCTGATCCACTAACTGATTATTCTGCTCAGTTCATTTAACTTCGACCGCCTCGTTAAGAGTTAAACCTCCTGACAGTTTGAACTGGAGTTTAAATCAAATCTAATCTAGTTTGGTGCAACAGAAGACAGGCAGGCAGGTAACACTGACCGCTGGACTGTGAGCCGAACGTGGAGGACATCAGGAACAACAGGCCTGCAGGGAAACACGGAGAGACAGGTCATCAGTCTGCACAGTCACTACAGCAGGTGTGGAGCTGCTCCGTGCTGATTGGCTGACGGAGAGCACGACTGATAAACAGCGTACCTGTGAGAGGCAGCGAGACAGACAGCCGAGACATTTCTGAAGCACCTGGAACAAACAAACAGTCAGTAAACACGTCAATACAGCTGTCCCACGAAAACCAGGCAGCAAACAGTCTGACCAGATCGTAAACACACAAGGTCATTATTAGACAAAATACACAATTATGTTGTGAATGACAGTCAGTCAGGGAAGACATATAAAACTAGGCTGTAAACAGTCAGTAAACAGTCAGTAAACGATGATTGTTGACAGACTGTTACTGTCCCACCCTGCTGCCACTAGAGGGCGCTCTGACCGCAGCTGAATGTCAACACATTAAAACTGGGAATCTCATCAAACGTGAAGTTTTGGAGCAGATTTGATTTCATGTGACGTCGAGTTTCATCAACGTTCCTTCAACAAACCGAAGCTGAAGGACGAGTTCGCCAACAGAAAACACAAAATGGCCGACTCAGTGCTGCGTGCAGGCTGCAGCACCAACAGTTTCTGCAGGTGATGTGAAACATACCTGTGAATTTCACGCATGTGTGTGAAACCAGCTGCAGTGATGTCGCGCTGCCAGCAGGTGGAGATGTGACCGACAGTCCTCAGGTGGGTTTTTGTGATCGCAAATCAGATTTAACGAGCAAAATGTTCGATGGAAACAGATTCGCTGAATAAACTCGACTGACGCGGTGTGAAGCAGCCGCGCAGCTTCACCGCGTCACGCTCCACGTTCATTCAGTCAAACAGTTCACAGGTTTAGTTTTTAAATTTGCGTGACATCTTATCAGACGTCTCATTAACGTTTGGTGCAGATCGGAACATCGACAGCAGAGATTTGTTATCTAAAGGAACTTTTCATGGTCGGCTCATGTTATTAAAAATGATTCAGACACAACAAAGCAGCAGGAATCAAACAGGAGTCCAGTTCAGAAAGCTCGACACCACACGCAGCAGCAAACACTGATATCAGTCACCAAGCCAGGCTGCGAAACAGTCAGTCAGACAAGTTATTAACTACTGTGTTCACCAACAACCAGCCGACCGGCAGATAACTGGTTCACACACACGACACATGAGCTGAAGATGGATACACTGGATTTAAATCAGTCACTCACTCAGTGGGCAAACCAGCCGGTAACCAGGCAGTAAATACTTAAACAAGGTCAACCAACATAACTGTCAATCAATAATCAACCTAAAAATAATCATTCAAGTACAAGTACACACATGACAGGAGACTACGATACAGAAGGCAGTTCACTCAGTAAACAGTCAGTCACTGGCTAAACCAGTCAGTAAAAAAAGTGAAACACCAAGTTAGTGAACTGCAAACACTGATTAAACCAGCCTACAAATTATTGGTCAGTCAGTAAATCAGCCGGCTGGTGAACCAGTTAGTTAGTTAGTAGTCAGAGGTATGAGCAGGAAAGAAAACAGTCATTCAGTCCATTATGACACTTTAACTGACTGCCAGTCAGAAAGTCTCTCTGGATTTAAATCAGTCAGTCAACCATTAAATGAAAAAGTCACAGTCAGTCAGTCAGACAGACAGAAAGCTTCTTACTGGCTGTTTCTCCAGCAGACGTCTCTGAGGAAAACTGTTCAGACTTTATTCCCTGGAAGCAGCAGGCGGTAAACTGATGATGCTGAGCTGGTGTCGATCGCCCAGCGAGGGAGTCAGCCCTTTAAATAAGCTCTCTCTCTCTCACACTCACACACACACACACACTCACACACACACACACACACACACACACACACACACACACACACACACACACACACACACACACACACACACACACCTTGCAGTGTGACATCAGAGGAGGAGGTGGGAGGGGCTTCAGTGACAGGTCGACCTGAGAGAGAGAGAGACAGAGAGAGAGAGACAGAGAGAGAGACAGAGAGAGAGACAGAGAGAGAGACAGAGAGAGAGACAGAGAGAGACAGAGAGAGAGAGAGAGACAGAGAGAGAGAGAGAGAGAGAGAGAGAGAGAGAGAGAGAGACAGAGAGAGAGAGAGAGACAGAGAGAGACAGAGAGAGAGAGAGACAGAGAGAGACAGAGAGACAGAGAGAGAGACAGAGAGAGAGACAGAGAGAGACAGAGAGAGAGACAGAGACAGAGAGAGACAGAGAGAGAGAGAGACAGAGAGAGACAGAGAGAGAGAGAGAGAGACAGAGAGAGACAGAGAGAGAGACAGAGAGAGAGAGAGAGAGACAGAGAGACAGAGAGAGACAGAGAGAGAGAGAGAGACAGAGAGAGAGACAGAGAGAGAGAGAGAGACAGAGACAGAGAGAGAGAGAGAGAGAGAGAGAGAGACAGAGAGAGAGACAGAGAGAGAGAGAGAGACAGAGAGAGACAGAGAGAGAGACAGAGAGAGAGAGAGAGAGAGAGAGAGAGACAGAGAGAGACAGAGAGAGAGACAGAGAGACAGAGAGACAGAGAGAGAGAGGGGAGGAACGTCCATGAAGTTTGACTTATTAATTTAAACTAATAATTAAGTTTGTTTAAAGTTTGTTTCTCTGGTCTCTGGTCAGTTTTCTCCTCAGGAACGTCTCCTGGAGTTTTATTTAAACTGTTTATTTGACTGAAACACCTGCAGTCGTCGACGGTGTTGTTGTTGCCTTGACAACAGCCACTTTAGTTTGAGGACTGGCGTTTTTTATTTCTGCCGACTGAAACATTTAAAGGATCTCGTTGATCTGGATGGTTCGACCGGTCTGATTATTTTATGTTCCGTCTCACTTTCATGAAAATGAGAGAAAATGTGCTGCACAGCTTGACGACCGCTGTCTGATCGACGCTTCGACGTTCACTGTCCGTTTTGTTTTTGTGCGACATGAGGACGTCAGGCGAGCAGGACGTGGCCGAGGACGCCAGGAGGAAGAACAGCAGCCACAGTGACGTCAGCAGAGTCAAAGTACAGTTCAGCTGCACAGCTCCTGTCCACCCTCGAGGGACAGACTGGAGTCAGGAGACGTGACGTGTCAGAGCTAGCTGTTAGCATGCTAGCTTCACACGTCTGCAGTCAACATTATTGTGAAACTGTGATAATCAACTCCAGAGTCTGAGTCTGAGTCCGGCTATACGTGAGATCAGGTTAGTAATAATCAGGTCCGACTGGGTCAGAACTATCAACAGACTCTGAGGGCAGATGTTGGTACCAGAAGTGTTCTGGTTCCGTCTGCAGTCTGAGAGGAGGCTGAACACTTCTGGTCTCGTCGGTTCTTTATGAACTCGATCTGAGATCAGCTGGAAGTCATCTGGATATAAAACACCGCGTCTCAAGTTGCTGATCGGACTTTAGACAGTTAGCAACACTAAGAAGAGGAAGTCCAGGCCCAGATATCTGTTATCAGAACATCCAGTCCAGAGGATCAGTCATCTTCAAATGATAGTTAATGGGTCCAAAGTCGGTTCTGTTCAGTTGTACTGAGTCCTCTGATGGAGCTGGCTCAGGAGGTTTGATGTTGATTGACTTTGATAACCTGGAGGTGAACATGAGAGCAGAACCGGTGCTGCTGAGAGTTCAGAGGCAGCGAACAGAACCAGCTTCTGTTTCCTGTTTGTTCGGGTCGCTCTGTCAACGAGACGTCTGACTGAAGGAGGACAGACCGGAGACGAAACACGGCACAAAGGAGGACTGGACATATCAGATATCACCTGCAGGTGTTCTGCTGTCATGACATCAGTGACGCCTGAAGGTTCATCTGCAGTTACAGAACCTGCAGGCCCGGTTTATACGTTCAGAATCCACGTCTGAAGGTCCAGACCTCTGAGAGTGAGAGCAGCTGGTCCGTGTGCTGTCAAAGCGTCTGCTGGGATCATATTTGACCCTGACGCCGTCTCTAACGGATCCAAAGTGCTGGAGGTGCTGAAGGCCGAGTT
The DNA here is from genome assembly GCF_904848185.1 of Acanthopagrus latus. Lineage (NCBI taxonomy): Eukaryota > Metazoa > Chordata > Actinopteri > Spariformes > Sparidae > Acanthopagrus > Acanthopagrus latus. Next base: position 714,985 of record NC_051054.1, read on the forward strand.
CCTTTGCAGGGATCAAACTACACAACAGAGTAATCTCTTAATCTGCTCACTCACCAGATTAACTGATTACAGAAATACTAAATTCTTGTTGTGATTTGGCCAACAGACACGGCCGACCCAATCAGAGCTCGCCGTCCTCTGAGGTTTACGGAGGCGATCAGTCACAACGTCAGGTCTCTTTCTTCTGTCTGCAGGGAGTGTTGCTCTGTTCTCTGACAGGTGAGCTGAACTGAGCACCTGAGCGCTCATCAACAGGGTGGAGCTGCTGCTCTGATGACGCCAGCTGCAGCGGATCAACATCTGGATCAGAGCGTGGAGTCACAGGACCCGACACATTCAGGGATCCAAGTTTAATATCAACTCAGTTACATCAGGCCACAACACCTGCAAGAATAAGTCAAATGAGAGCAGCAACAATCAACTTAAAGCTTTATTTTGAAAGGTCTGTGTGGAGACAGAGGAAGTGCTCAGACATCTGGACCGAGCCGAGCGGCCGCCAGGATAAAACGTTGGCTGTTTTATTCTGCAAAACTTTAACGTGTTGTTGTATAATCATAGTTTTGACAAAGGATTTCTTCAGTCGTGTGCGTCAGTGATAAACTTTGGTATTTTTAACCAGAACATGTCAGCTGTGTTGGTGGTAACAGACGGATGTTTGTGACGAGACGTCGGGACACTCGTGTTTTTGATACCTCCTGATACCTTCAGCTGTGACGCTGACCTACAGGTGTTTCAGCCCACATGTAATACTTTCCTATCACAAGCCACATGATGTTTGTGCCTAAACCTGACTCGACCATAAAGCCCGTCGAACTGAACGGCCTGAGTAAATATAATTATCAGATGAGTTGAGTGTTGCAGTCAGACTCACAGCTGACCTCCATGTTTCTGTCCCGGACATTTAGCCTCACTCTGTCGACTCGCCGCCGCAGGACTCGTCACGTTAGCCTCATTCTATCACCTGTGAGGCTCGGCTTGGTGTGGAGGGCCAGGCGGAGCTCAGGGTCAGCTCGGTAACGTTACCTGTGTGCAGGTATACAGGCCGAGCAGACGGCAGCCGGCAGGAATTCAGCTTGGCCAGCTCCCAGCATGCAGCTGGTAAAATGAGAAGGGCGAAGAAAATGTCTCGGGGAGGAATGTAACTGGAGCAGGGAGAACGTTCCTGAAGGTTTCATACAAACATACATACGTACAGCTTCAGACCGACACACAGAGACGGACGATTAGATATCAGAGATTAATATCAACAACTCCTGAAGTCAAAGTTCTGCATGCAGCTCAGGTCTCATCAGGTTCTGATGGAAATCACTCACTTGTTGGACTGGAACTCAAGCACTGATAGTCTCTCTTCACAGGGGTCTGTACGATGGAAGCTCGGGTCGGAACAGTTCTGTTGCCAGGCAGATTTGGAGCTGATCGGTATCAGGACCGTTCTGCAGCTCAGAGGTTCTGTGGTGAGATGATATGAGAGTACTGGATGGTTTATTATATCTGAGCAGCAGGATGTGATCAGGCTGATTTCTCCTCCCAGATTAAAACAACATGCAGCCGCTAACGAAGCTGCAGACAAGATTCATCCAATCAGCAGTCAGCTCACATCAGACTCCATTTTGTCTGTAAGTTCAGTAGTTTGACTGTTTTGCCTCTTTGTGACATCACGAGGACAACGATGTCGTTTCAAGTCCTGCGTGCAAATAAACTCTTGTGGGAGCTGTTGCATGCTGGGATATTCTCCTGACAACTGTATCTGGTATGAGCTGTAACCTTCAGGTCAGACAGCAGTGGTGATCCGCTGATGGACCCGGTGGCAGAATCCCCTCCAGGTTCTGGGTCCGTCCGTCTGTCTTCAGAACATTTTGTTCTGCAGCACAGCAGCTAAACGGTCCTGCTACTAATCTGAAGCTAATGGAGAGAAGCTAATGGATCTGCTGTGTTTGTTTTCATGGACTGACATGTTGTTATTACCTTTACATAACTGGCTCCAGGCGCTCTAATTGAAATGAGGAGCAGATGTTGTGAATGTGGTATCAGATGGGCGTCCCGCGTGTCCGGGGCAGGAATGTGATCTCCCACCGAGCTGCTGCCGTCCTGCAGCTCCTCTCACAGTCTGAACGCTGCAGACGTGTTGCCAAGTGTTCAGTCAAATCAACAGGAACTACGAAGAGAAATGATGGAAAGTTAAACAGCATTTCTCTGTTTACTGCTATTTGTTGATGTAATATTACTTGAATTAGCTGCAGTGTTTTAATGGACCTCTGTTAGCTGCCTGCTGTCGTGCAGTCGGCAGGTGACACAGATGTTTTCTGCTGCAGTTTCCTGGTAAACACACCGACCTCTTCGGCCTCCTTCCTCTTCTTCGCTCGTCCTCTGGTGTCCACTGCTGCTGCCGGTTGTCCTGCAGACTCAGAATTTAGTTCTTGGGACAAGAAGAAGGAACCTGTTAGTTCAGTTTCTTCACTTTCTCACCTTCTCTCGACTCAACATGTTGGATCCATCACAACACCGAGCTACAGCTCAGAAATCCACCTCTATAAAATGGATGTTTGTTGGTTTATTTGTGTGTGAAATCAATGATACAACGTTTCAGAAAGTTACTCAGGAATCAGTCCGACAGAGGAAACTGGTTCTTTTGTAAAAATGCCTAAAAGTCTGTGTTTGCTTAGTTGGAGTGCCGTCAGTTTAATTTCTGTCAACACAACTCATAAATACATCAACAGCTGAATCACAAGCGCTGGACGGTCAGACTGTCCTTGAATGCATCAGCAGCTCAGTTGTGTGGACGGTCAGCGGTGAGACCAGCAGACAACAGAGCCGCTCAGTCCACAGAAACACTGCAGATCTGATGGACTGGAGGAGAGAAACCAGCCGCTGCCTGCAGGGAAGGAACCAGTCAGACGGATGAATCTGAACACAGTCTGAGCAGGTGGATCATCTTCCACCTGGATTAGTGTAAATGCTCCAAATAACTTTCCCCTGATATCAAAAGCTGCTCTCTCCTCATCACCTGAGACGATGCTTTCAGAGAGAGAAAAGCTGCCGACACCTGATCCATGTGTGTCACGGTCCAGAACAACAATCGGGTCTTTGTGCGGGCCGGACTCCGCCTGATCCGGCCTGTGGAAACCTGGTGTGGACAGTGTGACTGCTGAGCCGCCGCGAGCTGAAACATCAGATCAGGACGACAGATTCAAGTGTTTACATGGTTCAAAGAACACATCTGATGGTCAGCTGAGGTCAGGACAGGAGCCAGTCACAGCGCTTACATCAAATAAGGGGCGGGGCTACGAGGCTGACCACTGACGGCGGTGACGGCAGAAGGAAACATCCTGAATCCTGAATATTCCTCCAAAGTAACATCACAGAGTTCATGTGTAAAGTCACTTTCTGATGCAGGAAACTCATCACAAACCATTTGACACTTTAATGAGCTGCAGTCCATTCAACACATTATCTTAACATGTTAATTCATCTGCAGCTGAAGTTTATTCAGACCCATAAGTCAGTTAAACTGCTTCAGCAGTTTATGAAGGGCATTAAAGAGTTTAATCCTTAAATCCTGCACACTGGACCTAATGAAGGTTATTCTAAGGGACTGTGGTTTCATTGTGTCTGTGTTGTGTTTCTCTCCTCTCAGGTGTTGTCTCGGCTCTGAAGCTCCTGGACGACGTTCAGGTGAGAGACAAAGACGAGGAGGACGGACAGGAAGACGAGTCGTGAGAGCAGACGAGCAGAAAACAAAAGAAACTCAAACCTGACCTGGTTTGTTCCTCAGCAGGACGACACACATGACACAGCCATTGTGTCCGGAGTGAAGCTGTAACTGATATGACTGCAGAGACAGCTGACGGTCAGACAGGTGGACACATGTCACATTCTGCTGCCAGGAACAGTCATGCAGTCAAAGATGAACTTTAGAATAATGTGTATCTGTCTATTATAAATATATAATCACTGATGCATTCATGTGCTCATCAGCTCAGTGATCAGCTGAAGACAGTCAGACTGCTTCAGTTTATCTGCTGGGTTTCAGTTTGTTTCTCCTCAGAGAGACTAAACCAGAACCACGTCCTACAGAACCACGTCCTGCAGAACCACGTCCTACAGAACCACGTCCTGCAGAACCACGTCCTACAGAACCACACCCACATCCTACAGAACCACGTCCTGCAGAACCACGTCCTGCAGAACCACGTCCTGCAGAACCACGTCCTACAGAACCACGTCCTGCAGAACCACGTCCTGCAGAACCACGTCCTACAGAACCACGTCCTGTTCCCTCGTCTCAGTTATCGGGGTGTTGGATGCTGTGGTTCCACAGGCTGAACATATTCACATGTTTCATTCATCATTAATGTCCCACAGTTTAATCCTGAAGCTCTTCATGTGCTAACAACAGTTAGCGGTTGCTAACAAGTGTCTGAATGAGACTACAGAGGTTGTCGGGGACATTAAACGTCCTCACAGCAACACGGAGACTCATCTACTCACTAGTCCGTCTTTACAGGCCACTTTAGTTCCACACTGTTCTAACTCTGACTTTACAACTTGGACACTGATCAGTTTATAGAAAACCTGGATAGTAATTGTGCAGTAAGACTCTTAGTGGAGACGAGTGACTTCATTCAAACAAACTCTTTAAATCAACACTGCAGTTTAATTTCTGTCGCCTGTCGTCGGGCAGATTAACCTCTCAGTGGTCAGCCGGGTCAGAACTCATGTTTCTCCAGCTGATGAAGCAGAAAAGCTTCTCTACAGTTTGTTCTCTGATACAAGCAGAGCTCAGCTCACAGAAATCTGTTCATGTCTTTTGGATTTTCTGTTTGACTTTCAGAACCAGAACTAGTTTTGTTTTCATTCAGTTGTTTGAGGCAAAGTTCTCAGTTTCAGCAAAACAACACGCGAGTCAGCACATTTTTCTCTCGGCGCTCCTCGCGGTGTGATCTTTGGACGTCCTGACGGAAGCAGACGGTTCTGAAGGAAAATCTTTTCTCGTCTCTGATTTGAGTTCTGGAGATTGAAGTTATGACAGCTCAGTGACGTGACGATGAGCTTTAACCAACAAATACAAACAAGCAGATCAGAACACAAACTGCTGTTCTGATGATTCTGACATGAAGAAACTACAAAAACACCCAACAGATGAAACTAGAAGTGACTTAACATTTGGACCTGAGCAGGTACAAACTGTTTTAATTTCAGGTCGTCCTCACAGCTGTCGGGGGTTTTGGACTCTTCACAGATAATAATTCTTATTATCACGTCCTCATTCTGCTGCTTCACATCCAAGTCTATGTTTTATTTTATTATATTTTGGTATGAAACTAAAAGAAACCTGAGGCCGATGAAGCAGCTTCACATCAGTCAAGTCTTCTTCAGAGTCTTTCCCTCTTTTCTTGAATCTCTGTGACGTTGCTCGTCAGTGTCGATCCTGACGGGAGGAACGTTCACGTGTTGAGCTGTGAGGCGGAAAATCACTCAAACGTTTGTTCAGGCAGAAGAATCTTGTGCTCCAACTTCACCTCAGCAGGAATCTCACCAGTGTGAGCTTCACTTTGGTACCGAGACACAATCCAGCAGTTCTCAGAGAACTCAGATGTTCAGTTTCTTCTCAGGTTAAAGTCTCAGTTGTGTTCAGAAGCAGAAGAATCGCTGCGTTTCATCCATCTTTAGTTCTGTGGGCTGTACCGACCACGTCTGCCTCCAGGGGGCGCTGCTATAGTCTGTCTCTGACCCTGAGAAGACTCTTTTATCTGTTTTATATAACACTCTTATCATCAGAACTAACTGGATGAGATCAGAGGAGGAATTAAGAGAGAATTACAGAGTTTCTGATGTTTTTCCTCCCGTTGGTTCCGAACATCACAGAGAATTTCTGGACGTCTGAACGCCCATGATGAGCTGCAGGCGGCTGACAGTCACGAGGGTGTGTGTGTGTGTGTGTGTGTGTGTGTGTGTAGATGGAGATCAGTTTAGCTTAGCTTAGCACAAAGACTGAAAGCGGGGGGAAACCGCTAGCGTGGCTGTGTTGAAGGAGACACGCTGCACCTCCCAGCGAGGCCTCCTAAGAACACAGCAGGAGCCTCTCTGATTGGCTCTCAGGGCTGTGATGTCACTCTGGTCTACCTTCAGTCGTCAAAGTTTGGTGAAAACAAAAGAACCAGCTGAGAGTCTCTGAGCTCATCGACCTCTGCTATCCTCCTTTTTCCTCACTTTCTTCTTCTCCTTCTCAAATGTCTGTTTCATTCTTGTCCTCGTTACCTTTTCTCCTCCTCTTCATCTCCTCCTAAAAAAACCTCTAATTTCTCCTCCTCCTCTTTTCTAAACCTCCCTTATTTCCTTCCTCTTCTTCCTTTTGCTGAAAATCTGGGTACAGATAATGTTTAACCGTCTTCCTCTTCTCCTTTCTGTATTTTTCATTGTATCGATTCCATCAATCCTCCTCTTTCTCATTTTCCTTATTTTTCTTTCCACCTCCTTCTATTCCTCCCTTTATTCTCCGTTCCCATTTTTCCCCGATTTTGGCTGAAAGTTTCCCACATCTTTCCTCTTCATCACCTCCTTGTAAACCTCCTCCTCCTCCTTCACACCTCCACCCTGGTCATGTTCTCCCTCCTGTTCTCCTTCTTGCTCCTCATTATTTCAGCTCCCGGGTCATTAAGTCAACATAACAGAGTCAACATGGCCGACACTGAGCCAGGATTAACTCTGTGTGTGTGTGTGTGTGTGTGTGAGAGAGAGAGAGAGTGTGTGTGTGTGAGTGAGTGTGTGTGTGAGAGTGTGTGTGTGGTCTCTGCAGTAGGATAACAACAGAAGCACGTGAAGTTTCACACTGAGCTGAACTTTGTGTTTCTGTTGGAATATCTCAGAACTCGACGAGAAACGTTTCATCAATAACTCAGATTTCTGGTCGAGAAACACAGAAATGCTTCATTAATCTTCCTCTAAACATTAGTTAGCCTGTAAAACGAGTTAACGAGGCGTTTAAGATCGTCAGCAGAGAGAAACTTGAACCAGACGGTTGTTTTTCTGTTTCTGAGGAAAATCAGTGTCAAAATATTTCCTTTCTTGTCATTTTGAGAGATTATTTTGTCAGTTTAAAATAATAAGTGTTGAACTGGCTTCTACATCACCGAGCTGAAACTCTCTGCAGGCACAGAGTCAGAGAGGGCCGGGGCTAGCATTAGCATGCTAACTTCAGTTGACAGAGAACTGCAGTGTAACCAGCAGCACAGTGTTCACCATACGACTACTGAAACACACACACACACACACACACACACACACACACACACACACACACACACACACACACACACACACACACACACACACACACACACACACACACACACACACACACACAGATTAAAATGCCACGATGACATAATCCTCAGATTGATCTCTTTGTTTTGGTGTTGGAGGAACATGGCAGCAGCAGCTGTACCTCACTGTGCCAGGCTGCCTTTAAAGTGATGGATGAGGTGTGTGTGTGTGTGTGTGTGTGTGTGTGTGTGTGTGTGGTACCACAGTTGTCCTGCTCCTCTGAGTTGAGAAACTTTCCATTCTGAAGGAAAATTCAGTCAGCGAGAGTTAAACGAGGCGAGGAAGAGAAAGAAAAAAATGCTTCAAACTTCAGTTTTATCAAATCAGAATTCATTTACATTACAATACATCTCAGGGCTGATGAGAGGCGGGGCCTAAACAGAAGGTTCTGATTGGTCTGTTTAATGCATCTCAGTCAGTCTCATCCTGCTCCAGAGAGGATGAACACTGTGTTTACTGGTTAAACTGGGTCAGAACTGAGCTGAAGAAGAAATATATGACTCGCGCGTCTTGAAGATCGTCTCCGGTTTGATATCTGCTGCATCACTGTGGATCAGAACCAGCTCCAGCACAGTGATAAAACAGACCAGACATGCTGGAAATAAACCTGCGTGATGGCGTTAATACAAGACAAATGATTTCAGAGACGTTTGTGACTCTGCAGCCTCAGATCTGACGGGTCCTGACTGGTAAACCAGGTCTCTCATGTCTTTAGTTCTGATCCAGGACCAGCAGAGTCCAGCCTGAAGATCTGAGACTGTCACAGTGTTTCCACACTGATCAGTAAAAATGCACAAAAATGAGGCGTGAAGCTGCCGTGAGCTGAGACCGTTTAGCTTTATTAGTGCTGAGACAGAAAATACAACGAGGACAGGAAATGTTTTAATCAATTTACAGAAGTGAGTTTAATAAAAAACAGCTGGAATAAAGGGCGAGCGAGAGAGAGAGAGAGAGAGAGAGAGAGAGAGAGAGACAGAGAGAGAGAGAGAGAGAGAGAGAGAGAGAGAGAGAGAGAGAGAGACAGAGAGAGAGAGAGACAGAGAGACAGAGAGAGAGAGAGAGAGAGAGAGAGACAGAGAGAGAGAGAGAGAGAGAGAGAGAGAGAGACAGAGAGAGAGACAGAGAGAGACAGAGAGAGAGAGAGAGAGACAGAGAGAGACAGAGAGAGAGAGAGAGAGAGAGAGAGAGAGAGAGAGAGATAGAGAGAGAGAGAGAGAGAGAGAGAGAGAGAGAGAGAGAGAGAGAGACAGAGAGAGAGAGAGAGACAGAGAGAGAGAGAGACAGAGAGAGAGAGAGAGAGAGAGAGAGAGAGAGAGAGAGAGAGAGACAGAGAGAGACAGAGAGAGAGACAGAGAGAGAGAGAGAGGGGTTCACATCTTGTCAGGGTCCACGTCACTTTTGGCCAAGTTGGGAGAGCTGTGGAAGAAGTAATCAGATACTTTACTTCAGTAAAAGCATCATCAGCAACATGAACTTTATTACTCAACGTTAGAGTATCGATGATTTCCTAAAATGTTCCCGTCACACAATCATCATCCTCAGGGATCAAATATGTCTTCAGAGTTTTACAGAAATGAAAAAAGGGGAAATAAACGTTTTCTACTTCTTCTAAAGTGACGATATCGTTTCTGAATAAAAGACATTTTCAATGAGGCTTCATGTGAATAAATAAAGATGGAGAAGAAGAAGCGGGATGATCATTTAAAGGTTCAATCATAAACAATATCGGCAGTTTCTACAGTTAATATTCCAAATACGTATTTTGTTTGAGTCGGACCATTTAAACAGCCGTGTGGTTCCAGATGAAGCCACTGGTTCTGAGAGGCAGATGTGTTGTGACTCACCTGTTTGATGAACTGAGACGCGTTGAAGAGCTCGCTGCAGCCGTAAACCACCTTCTTCCCCTGTTTGAACTGAAACACAGGAAGTGACATCATCACGTTTCTGCTGCAGAACCAGAAGAAATAATTAAGCAAACTGAAACCGGATCAACAGGAAACCAGCATGTCGCACATGAGATCCAACATTTATCTAAACAGTCTGCAACATTTTATATTGTTAATAACATTTCTATAACAAACTGCTCAGACTGGAAGAAGAAGAAGAAGAGGAAGAGGAAGAGGAAGAGGAAGAAGAAGTCTGTCACAGTATCCTGCAGCAGTGGTACCAACGGTACCTTTGCGTAGTCCACCAGGTTCTGGTACTCGATGTAGTTCCCTCCTCCCACCACGAACACGATGGCCTGAAGACAGATCCGAAGTTTTTCAATGTTAAGAGCTTTTTCTGTCTCTGTTGTGGTTTTTCAAAATAAAAGCACAGAGAGGAAGATGGCTGATGGTGTCCTTTACTGTGAAGAAACCTCTTTTACATGTACGTGAACACAAATGACAGCTGGAGGTAACGAACATCTGTCCTACAGCTAATCACAGCTAATCACAGCTAATCACAGCTAATCACAGCTAATCACAGCTAATCACGGCGTTTCCTGACCAACACTGTGGAGGAACGTGTCCGGCTGCTCGAGCTGCTCAGGAGGAAGAGAAGAAGAACGATGTGTCATAAATAGGTTCTTCTCCCTCCTGTGCAGCTTCAGGTGTTTACAGTGGAGTCACTCCTCTGAGCCACAGGGGGCAGTACTGAGCCAGGAAACAACAATGTGCCAGTAATAACTGAGAAGAAGAAGACTGTCATCAACATGCTGTCAACAGTCTCCTGCCGACATGATGGAATAACCATTAACTGTTGAGTCATCATTTTATTATGATTCATCGAATGAAGTTTGAAACCGTGAATAAAAGTTCTTCATGTCACTTTTCCTCCTGAAGAAGATTTTCTGTTGGTTGTAAATCTGAAGTTACATCAGTGATAAACTGCTGATTTATTCAGACCGGCTCAAACTGTAAACTTCTACCTGAAGACGTGTTCTGAGTCTGAATCATGAGTGAAGAGAGAAAAAAATGTCTATCTGTCAGCAGATTTCTGCTGCGCAGCATCGTTTCCAGTCTTCAAACTCTGTTTGTCCTGGAAATACCTGAGACTGAAACTCATCCATCAAACTTCAACCCAGAGACAGAAACTCTGCTCACCTCCTGAAACGGGTTCTTGTTCCTGGGAATGGAGCTGCAGAAGAGGAGGAAGAGGAAGAGGAGGAAGAAGAGTGAGGATGGTGAGACATTCCTGAGTTTGATACAGACTGAGCTGATCAGAAGTGATTATAAATGTTGGAGTGGTACCTCTCGCTGCCTCGCAGCATCTTTGGGTCGAAGTATCGATAGTCGTCTGTTTCCTGAAAGATGAAAACATCAGTCAGCTGATTCATCACTTCTGCACACGAGATGTCTCCAGGTGAATCATCAGGACGAGAGCGGCAGAACGATCAGTCTCATGATGAATCTTTACATCAGAACATTTTAGAACATTGTAGAAAAAACTCAAAACTATTTCCCACAGCTCAAATTCAGCAAATCCTCACATATAAAGTTTGTCCTCAAAAATGATCGAAGTCATTTAAAGTTATTTAAAGTCATTATTTCACCTGCAGACAACATATCTAAAATAAGCGTGAAATGACATAACTCCAAAAATGTTTTTTTTTTGTATTTCAACATTTTCCTGAATGATTTCTTTTCAGTGACACTTTATATTATAATGCAGATATTTACAGTTAACTAGCTGCTCACTAGAATCCATATTACCCCTTTATTAGACATTATAATGCAGATATTCTGCAACACTGAGATGTTATTTACTACTTCACTTTACTGAACCTGATTATTAATCCTCAGAAAGTCTCTCCTCACATGTTTCAAGCTGCCAGCATGACGCTTCTACTCTTTATGCTGAGACAAACACAACCTGAATAATTTCTCATCAGAAACAGTAACCGAACAACACACACACACACACACACACACACACGCAGAATAGAATGTGCTCTTCGAATTTCTTTCATCTTCATCCCACTCCTGTCGACCCTCCTCCTCAGATTCACAACAACAGGATCTTTGTTGGTCGTCTGTAACTCCAGACGCTGAGAAACCTGCAGCGTGTGTGTGTGTGTGTGTGTGTGTGTGTGTGAAGCCGAATCAAACTTTTCACTCATTCATCATCTTCATCATCACTGACCTGTGTGTGTGTGTGTGTGTGTGTGTGTGTGTGTGTGTAATATAATCACTCTCTCACACACAAACAGGTTAATATGAAGATTTCCTTGAGTGCAGCTGTTTGTGTGTGTGTGTGTGTGTGTGTGTGTGTGTGTGTGTGTGTGTGTGTGTGTGTGTGTGTGTGTGTGTGTGTGTGTGTGTGTCTGTCACTGTCACCGACACCTGCCGGCCCGGTTCTACTCGGTCTGACTCGCTTCAGCAGGGTTTTGCATTTCCACCACACCTGGTCTACCTGCTTGAAGGTGTGTCTCAATAAATTCAGCTACAAACAAACAGGACGTTTCCTCCGACTCAACATCTCATCCAGTCACATCGCATCTCGCTGCTCCGTCTTCTTGTTTCTCATCTCCTCGTACAGATTCAACACTCAGTGTTCACGTCTAAACGTGAGGCTACTATTAATATTCTTTAAGAAAATCATCAACAAAAAAAGTTCTTTGTTCAAACAGTTCTCTGAAATCAGTTTATATGTCGTCTTTGACAAACGATGACGATGAGAAGAAAACTCACAGGGTTGGACTTCATCTCCATCAGGTTGTCCAGGATCCGAGTGACCGGAAGGTTCTGGAAGAAGAGCAGAAACAAATTATCACAGCGATGAGTTATTATTCATCACCTACGATAAAATCAACACACACACACACACACACACACACACACACACACACACACGCTGCAGTGGAAGAACTCATCAGTCTTTAGATTGTGTCCTTCATTTAGTGATTAGCTGTTCCTCCTCCTCTTCAGTCTCATTTTGTCTAAAAACTTAAAAATATTTAGTTAACTGTCAGCGGAGGAATGAAACCAGGAAACACTCAGCGAGCTGACATCAGGATCAAGGCTTCTCTCTGAAGATCACTCAAACTGATTCCCGACGATCAAAATAATTGGCCATTAATTCAGAAGTCACTCAGCGCTGCAGATCGACGGAGCGACAAATCTTAATCCACCAAAATCTCTTGTTTTCGCATGAAAGTTAATTTTGGAGGTCTGAAGAGGAGATGATGTCGACACGTCAGATTCAGGAGGAGCTGAACTTCAGATCTCAGACTTCACACACGTGAAACAGGATCAACATCACCTCAGATCCAGAACCTGTTCTGCTGGATGTAACACCTGACAACACGGCAGACAGAGATTCAATCTCTCCAACAAGAATTTAAATTTTAATAGCAAAGACAATATTAACAATGGTGACAACAGTTAAACCACCGTACACAAACATAACAGAGAGACAGAGTGTCTTTATCATGAAGGTTAATGAAACATGGTCAATAATCAATAATCACCTTCAGTATGTTTATTTTGTGTTACTTTCATGAATTTATTTGTATTTTTCCACATTAACAGTGAGGAGATTCTGATTCAGAGGAACGAGGACTGTGAATGTCAGGAGGAGCGTTTCACTCACAGTTCGGTTGAAAACAGCCAGAAAAACAACAATAAATGCATCTCCTCCCTCCTCCTCCTCCTCTCTCCTCCTCCCTCTTCCTCCTCCACCTCCCTCCTCCTCCTCCTCTCTCCTCCTCCTCCACCTCCTCCCTCCTCCTCCTCTCCTCCTCCCTCCTCCTCCTCCTCCTCTCTCCTCCTCCCTCCTCCTCCCTCCTCCTCCCTCCTCCTCCTCCTCCTCTCTCCTCCTCCCTCTTCCTCCTCCACCTCCCTCCTCCTCCTCCTCTCCTCCTCCCTCTTCCTCCTCCACCTCCCTCCTCCTCCTCCTCTCTCCTCCTCCTCCTCCTCCCTCCTCCTCCTCCTCCTCTCTCCTCCCCTCCTCCTCCTCCTCCTCTCTCCTCCTCCTCCACCTCCTCCCTCCTCCTCCTCTCCTCCTCCTCCTCCTCTCTTCCTCCTCCACCTCCTCCCTCCTCCCCCCGCCTCCTCCTCCGCCCCTCCCCCGCCTCCTCCGCGCTCCTCCTCCCTCGTCCGCATCCTCCTCCACCTCTCCTCCTCTCTCCGCCTCCTCCTCTCTCCTCCCCCTCCTCCTCTCTCCTCGTCCTCCACCTCCTCCTCTCCCCCTCCTCCTCCTCTCTCCTCCTCCTCCTCCTCCTCCTCCTCCTCCTCCTCCTCCTCCTCCATCTCTCCTCCTCCACCTCCTCCTCCTCTCCCTCCTCTCTCCTCCTCCACCTCCTCCTCTCCCTCCTCCTCTCCTCCTCCACCTCCCCTCCACCTCCCCCTCCTCCTCCTCCTCTCTCCTCCTCCACCTCCTCCTCTCCCTCCACCTCTCCTCCTCCACCTCCCCTCCTCCTCCTCCCCTTTCACCTCCTCCTCTCTCCTCCCCCTCCTCCTCCTCTCTCCACCTCCTCCTCCCCCTCCCCTCCTCCTCCTCCCCTTTCACCTCCTCCTCTCTCTCCACCTCCTCCTCCTCTCTCCACCTCCTCCTCCCCCTCCTCCTGCTCCTCCTCCTCTCTCCTCCCCTCCTCCTCTCTCCTCCTCTCCTCCTCCCTCTTCCTCCTCCTCCTCTCTCCTCTCCTCCTCTCTCCTCCTCCTCCCTCCTCCACCTCTCTCCTCTCCTCCTCTCTCCTCCTCCTCCTCTCTCCTCTCCTCCCTCCTCCTCCTCTCTCCTCCTTCACCTCCACCTCCTCCTAATTAGTAATTTCATTTCACGTCTGGAATAAAAAAGCAGAATCTGAACTATCAGCCGCTCAGGTTCGAGTCTAAATGTATCAATTTATCTCCAGTCTCAAGTTTCATCAGTTTAAACCAGAATCTTCTCACCTTCAGGTTCATTTAAGGTTTCGATGGTTTTAATCTTCAGAAGTCTTTGTTTTGTTTGGATTCAGTTTGATGAACGTCTTTTTTTTAAATATTGGAGACGTGTGCTTGGAAGAAGTGTGTAAATATCTCAGCTGTCAGAGTGTCAACAGCTCGTGTCTGTAATGTTCTGGCAGCTTCCAGGTCCGACTCAGCTGGTCTCAGTTCAGCTTCTGTATGAAGAAAACAGACACCACCTCTGTGTGTGTGTGTGTGTGTGTGATGGTAATAAATGACTCCATGTTGGTGCCAGTTTGACTCTGAAACATCCCATCATCCTCCTTGTTGTCATCGTCGTTGCTGCCGTCCAGGAAAAAAGACTGCCAACATTAGGTGCGCTTGATTTAACGTCCTGCCAGACGCAGGCGGGTGGAGCGAGGCATTTTGATGGTTGAGCAGGTTAAATAAAGCGCGCAGACGTATGAAGGAATGTTTGGAGGCTGGTTACAGGTGACGAGCCGTCGTGTTGGAGGACGACCAACAGAAGGAAAGACACGAAGAGGAAAGAAACGGATGAAATGAAAAACAAGGAAAAGTTCTAATAACTCATGAGGAAGCAGAAGAGATGAGGGATACAGTCTTCCTCCTCCAACATGGCGGCTCGTCACTGCTCAACCACTGATCATAAAACTGAGTTTCTGTTCAGCTTGACTGCTAGAAGAGAAAAGACCAAAAGACTAAATATGGACGATTTCAGATGAAAATATACAAGAATGAATTAAAAATCACCAGCAGAATGTGAGGAAATAAAAGTTTTGACGTTATGATTTTATGTTCTGTGTTGAACAGATATCTACTGAAGTTAGCATGCTAACAGCTAGCCCTGCCTGTCTCGGTCCACAGCGTCTGACCCCCAGGGCACCATGGGACTGCTAGCTGCACGGCTAACTGAGCTAACTAGCTAACAACAGCTACATCCAGCAGCAATTAGCGGTTACATTAGCGATAAGCTGCCCCTGACTGTATGAGAATGAATCCGACAGGTGGTGAACTCTCACGTATCGCAGCTTCAACATGCAGACCGAGCTGATGCTGTCGTCGTGATTTCATTTTTACTCTTCAGTGTTTATTTTTTGTCATCAACCTGCCGACAGAGAGCGCAGGTGGAAATAATCCTGACGATTAAAAGTTGTTTCAGTTTAATCAGTGACGTCCCTCCACGTTCAGTCTGACCTTCAGGTTTGAACGTGAGCAGGTTTGTTATTGTTTAATGTCCCAGTTTGACTCACATGTTGCTTGAGCACCAGGTTCTTCACTCCCTCCATGACGAACTGCGAGCCGGTATTCATCACTCTGGAAAACAGCCTGCAGAGGAAGGAGGGCAGGAGAGGAGAGGAGAGGAGAGGAGAGGGGGAGGAAACAAAGGGGACAAATAGAAGGAGGGGGATTAAGGAGGGAGGGAGGAGGTAAGGCAGCGAGGAGGAGGAGGAGGAGGAGGAGGAGGACAGGGTAAGGCTGGTAGTCTGAACACAAACACTGCTGAAACCACTCTGCTGCTCCTAGAAACAATAAGTAACAAGTCAAGTCTGGATGTTCTGGAGTTCTTAGAACTGATCCAGACGGGCTGACGTGTTCTGAGTGGACTCGACACGAACTGTAAAATATTCTAACTTCATTAATGAAGACTGTCGTATCAATGACCTGCTGAGTTTATAGAAGTCTCTGCAGCATTGTAACATTTCTTTGAATAAACAGAGAATAGAAACTTTAAAAAAAACATATTGTAAGATTAAAGGTGCCATCTGTAAGAAAAGTTGATTTTCAAACAGTGACTCAGGTCTGAGATAAGAACTGGTCATGGAACTTGCCATCGGTGCATCTCTATCTAAAACTCTTTCTATCAAACTGTGTCACAAAACTCATCTTGTATTCAAACTTACCCCATGGGTTTGACGCCACTGTTGCCGTAGTTGGCTGGGGTGGCGGCCATCTTGGTAAACGCCCTGAAAAAGTTGGAGGAAACCAGAACGAGTCAACGTGACGAAGTGTTCTGCTCAGCAGACACTGAATCACTCTGGACACAGACGACACATGACTGACGGTGCTTTAGTGAACGAACAAATAAAATGTGTGATGAAACAGATGAAAATAAGTCGACTGGAGGATCAGAAGATACAAAAACTGTTCAAGACTAAAGTTGTGGTTTTAAGGTTACAAAGACATTCGACAGTATGATCAGACGACTCTAACAGCAGACTGACTCACTTCCACTGCTTGATGTAGTTGAGAGGTGAAAGGTCACAGCCTGCGTCCAACAGAGCCGTCTTATACTGCTCCAAGTCCGACTGAAACACACACACATCAACACAAACCTCAACACATGGACAACATTCAGCAACTCTGGTGTTACGGAGCGATCTGAACAGTTAGTCGATCATCATGTCCGACAGAATTCACCTGTAACTTTGGTGGTTATCATCAACACTAAACTGGATACTCAGGAAAAGTTCTGTCAGTTTACAGATGGAATTTAAAACAGAGTTACAGTGATGAGTTCTTCGGTTTGTTCTCGTCATGTGACCTGTGACGATGATGAGTGAGATGAGTGTCGAGATGGCTGCCGCACTCCAAAGTCCTCGACATGGTTACAGTTAGAGGAGGTGAAGCACGAAGACAGCAGGAACCAGACAAACGTTGTGGTGATGCCTTTCAGGTACCAGTGAGATAAAGTGAAAGCAGAGTAAACACACTTAATGCTGCAAACTTAAACATCAGCTCAACTACGATGAGAAGCCCGGACGCTCGAGCTGCTGTTACTGCTGTTAAAGTTACTGTGACATCATCAGTCACGCCCAGAAAACATGGAGGAAACGTCAGAGTACAGTCTGTCTGATTCTGCCTACAGCGAGTGGAGGCGACGTAGATCAACTACACACCGTTTCCTCTTTAATAAGACTGGCTGCTCAGCGGGAGCCGGTGAAGGATTTCACAACTGAGCCACATCAGAGTGTGTGGAGGTGATTCTGTACCTGTGAACTCCCAACACATCAGTCTGAAAGTGTAGAGGGAGATCAGAGAGAGAGAGGAGGAGGAGAGGAGGAGAGGAGGAGAGGAGGAGGAGAGGAGGAGGAGAGAGAGGAGGAGAGGAGGAGAGAGAGGAGAGGAGGAGAGGAGAGGAAAGGAGGAGAGAGGAGGAGAGAGGAAAGGAGGAGAGAGAGGAGGAGAGAGAGGAGAGGAGGAGAGGAGAAGACAGGAGGAGGAGAGGAGAGGAGGAGAGGAGAGGAGGAGAGGAGGAGAGGAGGAGGAGAGGAGGAGGAGAGGACGAGGAGAGGAGGAGAGGAGGAGAGGACGAAGAGAGGAGAGAGGAGGAGGAGAGGAGGAGGAGAGGAAGAGGAGAGGAAGAGAGGAGGAGGAGAGGAGGAGGAGAGGAGGAGGAGAGGAGGAGAGGAGGAGGAGAGGAAGAGAGGAGGAGAGGAGGAGAGGAGGAAGAGAGGAGGAGGAGAGGAGAGGAGGAGGAGAGGAGAGGAGGAGAGGAGGAGGAGAGGAGGAGAGGAGGAGGAGAGGAGGAGGAGAGGAGGAAGAGAGGAGGAGGAGAGGAAGAGAGGAGGAGGAGAGGAGGAGGAGAGGAGGAGAGGAGGAGAGGAGGAGAGGAGGAGGAGAGGAGGAGAGAGAGGAGGAGAGGAGGAGAGGAGGAGAGGAGGAGGAGAGAGAGGAGGAGAGGAGGAGAGGAGGAGGAGAGGAGGAGGAGAGGAGGAGAGGAGGAGGAGGAGGAGAGGAGGAGGAGGAGAGGAGGAGGAGAGAGAGGAGGAGAGGAGGAGAGAAGGATAGGAGGTAGAGGAGGTGAGGAGGTGAGAGAGGAGGAGATGATGAGAGGAGGAGGAGAGGAGGAGAGGTGGAGAGGAGGAGGAGAGGAGGAGGAGAGGAGGAGAGGAGGAGGAGAGGAGGAGAGGAGGAGAGGAGGAGGAGAGAGAGGAGGAGAGGAGGAGAGGAGGAGGAGAGGAGGAGAGGAGGAGAGGAGGAGTGGAGGAGGAGAGGGGGAGGAGAGGGGGAGGAGGAGAGGAGGAGAGGAGGAGAGGAGGAGAGAGAGAGAGGAGGAGAGGAGGAGGAGAGGAGGAGAGGAGGAGAGGAGGAGGAGAGGAGGAGGAGAGGAGGAGAGGAGGAGGAGGAGGAGAGGAGGAGGAGAGGAGGAGGAGGAGAGGAGGAGAGGAGGAGAGGAGGAGAGGAGGAGAGGAGGAGAGGGAGCTGATGGAGGCTGAGCGGATGATCCCCAGCTGTCACACCACCCGTCAGCAGAGGAAGCCGAGGCCTCGCTGTGCTACGTCTCCACCCTCTTCACACTGTGATTGGTCAGGTGTGGAGATATTAAAGTGGGCGGAGTTTAACAGTATGTTAATCCTATCAGTGAAAACAACAAATGAATCAATCATTTCTCTCCGAATACAAAGTCTTATACAACCACCTGCATATATTTACAGAGCCACACTGTTAATGCTCCTGTTCATACAGAACGTCCATGTCTCGGCCAAAACGCTGCACTTGAACGCACCACGAAGACAAACAAGGGCAAACAAAGACCAGCGTGGGAAAGATGGAGGAAGACTTCACTACTATTAAAGCTTTTCACAAACCTCAGCAAAGATATCCAAAACATGAAACCTGAGCTCCAGCAGGAACTTTTGGACTTCTGGACACAATAAACAGAGTTCAACAGCTTCAAGATGGAGATAAACCACAAGTCCAGCCCTCAACCACGACACGAGGTTGAGACAGAGGACACGGAGCTGCAGGACGCTCTGCTTCACCCTCTCACACAGCGGTGACACTGACCTGAATACATCTGAGGTTCAACTGAAGACGTTTGAGGACGAGACACTGATCGACACTTTACATCATTTACTGATATTTAGACTGAACGACTAATGGAGGGAATAATCAACAACCTTTGACGTGATCAGCTGCAGCCTCAGAAAACTGAGCCTCAACTTCACAAAGTTGACCTGATATGCTGACGCGAGAATCAGACGGCCTGATTTGACTGTGACACAGAAGCGTGACTGATGTGACTGACAACAGATAACCTGAGTTTTTATTGGAGAGGTTTAACAGCGTCCCTGATAAATGGCCATGACTTCAGCTGCTGGCCTGCACCTGCTTCATGGATGTTGACTGATCACTGCCTGAATAATTGAGACAGATTGTCAGATGAGTTGTGCAGGCGCAGCAGCTGGAGGCCTGGACGTGGACACCGATTGAAGTTTGAGAGTTTAAACCTGCAGATCTCTTTGTGTAATGAGTGCAAACATTGTCACACAGTTCTCACACAGACTGACCTCCTGGTGCATCAGGTCTTTGACGCCAAACTCAAACTAATAGCAACTGCAGTCGCTGTCATGTCATAATGGATGAGAGGCGACTTCTGCCAAACTAAACCTGATCCAGCTGTGTTTGTTACAGTGACTCTGACCAGGAGGAACGCTGGCTCACACATCTTGGTTCCGCCACCGGCTCATAATGATATTAGAAATGTGGCAGAGCCAAGAAGACGTGTCCAAAACGATGCTATTGATCAGAACGATGTGGTTTTGAGGACACAGCTGACTTGAAACCATCTGTCTAAACCATTTGGACTGTGGTGATGTAAGCGTCCCCTGTGCTATTTCAGTTTGAGCGGAGGTGAAGAGGCCTGGCCGGGCCGATGGGAAGATCTGGAGGACTGTCATCTGAGACGCCAGGAGAATCTAGAATTGATCCAAACGATACAAATCTCAGGAGGAATTTCTACAATCCCAGAAATAAAGAGCGTCTTCACTCCAACTGAGGAGAAACCACCAAAGGCCAAAGCTTCACAAAGCAGATGAAATGTTTGAACGGCCGTCTGGGCGCAGAGATCGTGTCCTCGATGGCTAACAACGCGTTACAACCAGTTCCACTCAGCGATGTACCATCGATTTGATCTTCAGATGATGTGGGACACGTAGTCGAGGCTGCTGGGGGAAATTAACCACCCTAACCCTAACCAACCCTAACGTTTTTATGTCAACAATCAAAATGTAGATTAAAAACCGAGGCAGACACCATCAAAAAACCTTTGTATAAATTTTGGCCTAAATTAGACCACGTTCAGACAAAAGTATACAAATTCTGTGCTGGTTAACCATCACGACATGGTGCTTTCAAGTTCTTTTAGTGAAGACACAGTGGAGCATAATTAACCATCAGGCTGTACGCACGGACCGACCACCTGGGAACAGAAAACCTCCAGCCGAGGCCGGCGCTGCCAGAGACACAGTAAAACTAAATATAGTGTAAAAAGGTGATAAATGATGATAAGAGACGGACCAGCTGTCTGTGTCTACGTGACAACACTGAACTCAACAGAGGCTTTTGTTACGTTACAGGTTGTAAACATTGTGTGTGACAGAGCGAGAGTCTCGAGCTGGATGGAAACAACACAACACCTGTCGAGTTCGGCCAGAACGACATGCAGCAGTGTGATCATGAGGTGTGCTCGTCGCTGTGAGCTGGAAATATTCATCAGATCGACTCATTCAGCAGCTTCTGACCGTTCAGACGACTCTGATACTTCCTGATCAACAACACAACAGGCTCATACAGATGGTTTTGTTTGGAACATCTGTGTTTCTGTCGTCGACCTTTACTTTGCTTTAAAGGCAAAAGGAACAAAAGTTGCTCTATAAGCAGAAAGATGATGGTGAGATTAGAACACAGCTCCTGACAAGCAGAGGGTCTGAAGAATGAGCAGCATTGTTCTGCTGTGGTTCTGATTTCCCCGAGTCTGTTTTGTTCCTGAGCCACAGGACGATCACAGAACTCCCTCGACACTCATCTTCACTGTGAGGTCTGAACTGAACCAGAACCCTCACATCACTGTCACTCTGATGAGAAGTTCACCTCAGAACATACACGTCTACAGACTCCTGAACATCAGCTCCGGCTCCTCGCTGCAGCTCTGCTGATGTTGAAGCCCACCGTGACTGAAGATAACTGCTGTTTGTGTTCCTGCTGTGCGTCGGCTTCAGAGGTCAACTCCTCCTGAACGTTCTTCACTCGTGCGGCTCGACTTCATGACAGCAGCGAGACGTGCGAGCCAAGCGGTGAGGGTTTTGGTGAAGAGGCTGGTGCAGCGGTGGTTTGGTGACTCACACTGGTCTTCTGTCTCTTCACTGAATCAAACATGATGACAGATCCAGTAACACACATCTGAAGGTGCCCGCTGTCATCCAACAGAGCAGCGGTTTGGAAACACTCACAGTTTGGAGTTGCAAAGTGAAAACAGCTCATCTGTCTTGAAAAATATTTGAATATTTCCTCAAAGAGCCAAACTTTACTCATGGATATTATTAGCCACACTTAGCTTGTTGTCAAAGGATTCATTGTTAGTCTGCGAGGAACTGACAGATAAACTCCAAAACATTGTGACGTTAATGAAGGATGAGACACACGGGGACGTCTCCACGACTTCAAAGACTTCATGGAAACATTGTGGTGAAGATGAAAATCTATTTTCTTATAAATCTGCTGCCTGTCTGAACCCAAACCTTCAAAATAAAACTTGTAACACAGTCAGATGTCGAGACCTGCTCTACAGAGGAGAGGTCGGATCATCGTCAGATCTCTGATTCTGTCTTTATCTACAGATTCTGTCATGTTGGTTTATCAGTGGTCTTAATGTTCACGTGTGTTTTACCTCTGACGGCGCCTGCTGAGCAGTGATGTAGTAGATGATGAAAAGTCTCATTTTGTCTTCTGGAGTCCCAGCTGAGAAACAAACACGTCCACAGTTTAGTTCATCTGGTGAATCTACCTGTGTGTGTGTGTGTGTGTGTGTGTTCGTACCATCAGGGTCACTGATGATGTCCAGCAGCGATTTGTCTAAAGTCGACTTGCTCATCAGCTTCTCTTCGTACTCAAAGTAAACGTCCAGTTTACGACTCTGAGGACACAAACAGCTGCAGTGAGTACTCCAGCGTTGTACTGTTACTGTTACTGTGTACTGTTATTGTGTACTATGTACAGTTACTGTGTACTGTTACTGAGTATTGTTACTGTGTACTGTGTACCGTTACTGTGTACTGTGACTGTGTACTGTTACTGAGTATTGTTACTGTGTACTGTGTACCGTTACTGTGTACTGTGACTGTGTACTGTTACTGTGTACTGTTACTGAGTATTGTTACTGTGTACCGTTACCGTTATCAATTTTCTATTGATCGATAAATGTTGCTGCTGTACATTCGATCGGACGGTGACGGCGGCGTACCTTGATGTGGTCGAGGACGGCCGTGGCGACGTTGGTGTGCAGGTCGATGAGTCGTTTCTTCTCCAGCAGCTCCGGCAGAGAGCTGCGGGTCAGAACCAGAACACAGGGGACCTTTTCAATCTGCTCCTGATTAACCAACAATAAGTCTAATCTTCTCCAGTATCTCACAGTTTGATCTGCTGGAGGAGATGATTATCTGTCACACTCCTCCACTCTCCGGCTGCTGGTCCACCCAACAACAACATCCCTGTGCTGCAGTTCTACAGTTTAAACTGAGTTCTGGACTCGGACCGGCAGCTTGTTTGGGTTGAGCAGGACGAGAGTCTCTATCACAGTTTCACAGTTACATCCTGAGAGACGGATCACAACTGAAGATCCAGCCAGGTGTTGTGTGCCTCTGGGCTCGTCTGTCCTCTGGACGTCAGAGAAGTTCATTCTTTACTTATTGAGTTACTGAGAAACAGGCGATGTTGTTCCAGAGCCGGAGAGATTTTAAATCTGACGATCATCTGTGAAGATGTGAAAGTTTAATTTCTGTATGCAAACAGAAAAATGTGTTTCATTCGTTTTGAGTTCAGTGTTTTTTGAAGCCGTCTCTGGACGCACACACAAAAGATGTGGAGTGTTTCTATCCTTAGTCGCCATGAAACCAAATTTTATGGATTTGTTTTCATTTCTTTGGTTGAACTGAACTTTTTTTGTGTTCAAGAGTCATTCAGACCAAACATGAGGAGAATTATTCACACATCTGGATTACAATGAATTGAAAACAGTGAACTGGAGGATTTCAGGTGACGTCGTGTCTGAAAGTATCAGCACTGACGTTCACACTGACGTCATGATGTTAACGTCTCTGATGTCCAGACAGTCATGAACAACAATGGAGGACAACAATCAGTAATCATGGCCGCCTGCCGACACCTGGAGCTGTACGATGACACATCTGTCACATCTGAGCTGGAAAGTCTGAACTCCATTCAGTGAACAAACATTTTAAAAGTAGTTCATCTGTCGTCTGGCCGACAGACGTGACGCAGCATGATGTTGTTGTTATTTCAGCTTCTGACTGATGAACTGATCCCGATCACAGAGGAACCTCTTGGGTCTCTTGGTTCTGGTTCATACTGACGTGTTGAGACAGATTCACTCAGTCTACCAGGAGCAGATGAAGCTGCTGAACTCCATCTGGTTTATTCATGAGCTGATTTCACTTCGTGTAGATGTTTTCTATGTTTCTAACAAAGAAATCTGTTGAGCCGACTTTCTGTTTGTTTCTCTCGCTGGATCTTTGAGTAGTGAAGATGCTTTGGTAGTTTTAGAAAATAAATTACAGCCCTATCTTTTTAATTAGGAGGACTCACAGCTCTTTATTGTTGTTTAATGTGTCACTAAACTGTGTCGTTATTGTTTGTGTCTCCTGCTTCAAACTTGTTTCTGATCCTGTTCGTGTGAAGACTCGAGGACGACATGAGCAGAGCTGTGAAGTGATCTTGGTGTCGTGTTTGCCAGAAACTCCTGCATTTGTCCTGAGAGTCACAGCCGCCTCGTACTGAACTTTCTGAATTTACCTTACAGGAAAAAAAGCAGCTGTAAAAGAAATGAGCATCATAAACTACCTGTTGAGTCGTTTAATTATCACTATAACATTTGGAAGTGTAGCATGTTTGGTTAAATTACTTTACAGAGGAAGTTAAGCTCGGCTACAGAAACTGGAGACGGACTCTACTGAGCATGCCCAGTAGCCCTGAACATGTGGAGACTTTTTCAGTGTTAGTTTGTGATATTTAATGTAGAGAAATGTTTGTTGTAAGACTTTAAGCAGCATCAACAGCTGGAGGCTCTGCTGGATCAGTACCTGACGGCCGAGGTGAGCTTGGCTGTGTTGTCTGACAACATGCTGATGGCTCCTTCATCCTCTCCCTCTAAACCCTGCAGACACAAACACACACAGCACAATACAAAAACCTTTTACATTCAAACCATCATCGAACATCAACATAACAGACTGATAAACAAGACGTGTTCCGTGTTTTCACTGATTTCTGTGAGTTGAGATGACGATGATATAAAGTTCCTAACGTATCTCATAAAAGAGGCTCAGGATCAGTTGAGCCAACTTGTCGGTGAACAGTCGGTGTGTTAATGACTGATCCTGTTCGTATCTCAGGGTTTGTACACTGTAGAGGGACACAGTCAGATCAGATGATCTTTATCGTCGCTCAGACACGATGCTGAAGATCGTGAACATGCTGTTGAAACCTCAGACAGCTGATGAGATTACAAAGACACTGGACTCTTAGAGACTCTCATGTGGCCTGCAGGACTTTCAAGGGTCCTGCAGAGACGTCGGGAAGTTTGTCCCTGACCTCAGAACGAACTAGACGAGCTGTTGCGTCTCACCATGATGCTCTTGAGGCGTTTGACCTCGTCCTCCTGGGCTCTGTAGGTGTCCAGCTCCTCCTGGACCGACTCAGCCACCTCAGGGAACGGACTGAAACACACAGCACACACACACACGCACACACACGCACACACACACTGCACAGTGAACTTCTGACCAATCACTTCACTTAATCAATTAATCTGTTCAGTGAAAGAAAATCAACCGAACAACTACTTTGTAAATCTGTGAACTGGTCTGGTTGTTTCTGACACTGAACAAAGGTTCTTTGGGTTTCAGATGGTCGATCGGACAAAAGAAGTGACGTCTCTTTGTTCTCTGAGATACTGAAGAACATTTCATAGACGAACTGATAATGAAATCAACATTATTGTCCTACAAACTAAGATTCTCTTCTTTGTTATTTTCTGTCACTGAGCGTCGGAGCAGCTGAACTCTGGATGAATTAAATTCTTGCTGTTGGCAGAATGCAGATTAATAATGAACCAACCACATCACTGAACCTTTCCTCCACATGGACTGACCTGCCCTTGTGTTTCTGCCAGAACTTGTCGGCGGCCGTCAGGTCGTACATCTTTCTGTTCTTCTTCTTTGGTCTGGCGCCGGCAGGAGATGGCTCCGCCCCCGCGCCCTCTTCCATCACCACCCTGTTGAGCTGGAAGTCCTGGTGGAGAGAAAACACATTTATTAAGATTTATTCCACCTTCTGTCAGGTGATCCTTGACGTTGGCTGTTTTGGCAGGTTATCGTCGACACGTCTGCCAGCAGCTGTGAGGAGCTCGTCACAAACCCACAGCTGAGGCCATTTTCTCTATTATTAATTGTTTTTCCTGCGTTAAATTATCTAAATCATCTCTTCCAAGTTCCGTACCCATGATGAAACCACCAAGAAAAACCAAAGACGTCATCATCCACCTCCTATTTACAGTTCTGACTGATTTTGAGACACTGACTGAATGTGAAAGCTGATCCAGGAGCAGCGGAGGAGGCCTGCTGTGTTAAAGATATCTGGGATAACGTCCAGACCCGTCCTACAGCGCATCACTGCTAATTACAGCACGGTGGCTCCTGACTGAGGCTGACGGGGAGCAGATCCTCGTCCCAAACGCAGAAACCAACAGCAGATCATAATATCGCTGTTGCCATGGGAACCGGCCCGGGATGAGACGGGAGGTTTAGCGCTGGGATCGCATCTCCTGCTGGGTGGTAGACGGCGGCGTTCAGAGCCTGACATGTTTATAGGAAAGCGAGCATGCTGCCATCTGGACCACGTCGCACCCACAGAGACCAGAACAGAGTCTGGATTCTGGACCTGGACGACCCGACTGAGCGACGCTCAAAAAGTCTAAAAATATGGAGACATAATTTCAGCTGTTTTCAAAACAAATCAACTTGTTGAAGCGTCTCCGGACTTATTCTGAGGTGTTTCGAGGTGCCGACGCTTCACGTGGAAAACAGTTACATCACGTAATGAAGAAGAGAAAAATAATCTGGTAGCTCAGAATTTATTTCCTAAAGTGTCAAATGTCCCGTTAATAAAAACACTCTGCTGCGAGTCCTTCCTGCAAGTCTGCTGCGGCTCTTTACTCTGCTGCAATATTTACTGCACACGACCGTCTGACTTCACTCTGCTGGTGCTGCAGGTCTCCTCAGCAACAGGCTTCATCTGATATTTGGATCAAATAGCTCATCAAAAATAGGATGTGTCAGATCTATTAGCTGTAGCTGTTACCTTGATGTGTCAGATGCAGATTTAATCAACATTAATGTAAAATTAATTATCCATTTGAACTATCAGCAGATATCCAGTAAAAAAAAGAATCACAAAATGTCCAAGAAAAAAAACCCAAGTTGTGGATCCTGAGCTCAAGTTAATGTTTATATGAAGCTGTAGAAGATAATCAGATGTTTTCACAGCTCAAATATCAGCGTGAGCCTTAAAACCAGCGTGAGAACAGAAGAAACTCGACTTCTCTCTGATGAAGGAAAATTAGACCTGATGGACAAAATGAGATTTGAGGAGTTGTTAAGAGAGACGTCGTGGATTTGCCAAATTCTGGTCTGCTGGTGCCAGCAGCTATGTGTGTGTGTGTGTGTGTGTGTGTGTGTGTGTGTGTGTGCCGATGACATGTTACATAACACATCCGTGTAATTCTACATTCCAGTGCTGTCAGTATTAACCTCAGCACCTCCCCAGCTGACACGGCTATGCATGAACACATGAGTGTGTGTGTGTGTGTGTGTGTGTGTGTGTGTGTGTGTGTGCGTTCAGGTTTCACTACAGCACCAAATTTGGGGAAAATAGTCCCAAACAATGTTTGACTTCCTGTTTATTCTATAAGCCTTCAGTGAGCTTCAGTTTGAAGACACAAGTAAATGTTGAACTTTACACCTGATCTTTAACATTCATCTTTAAAAAGGAACCAACGAGCCACAAACAGGAAGTCAAAGTAACAACACAAAGTTGTTGATGATAAAATGTGGACAGAAGAAAATGTGCATCGATCTGTTTCTGAATATAAAATGTGTGTCGGCTCCATCAGAGAGGAGTGACTGCTCACCAGCACGTCGTGGATCAGCGCCTGATAGGTCCAGGTGTGGTGGAGGGGCGTGGCCATGTCCACGTTACGGTCCGCCAGGACGAACAGAGGCCTCTGGAAACTGGAGACAAGAGAGACCAGGCGATGAGTGTGAAGCTCTGATGGTCTCAACACTCGTTCTGCATTTTATCACTGAGCGTTTAAACAACACGCTGCAGCAGGAAACAGCTGATTCAAATTGTTGCTCGTTGGAAAAATGCTTCTCTGATTCTTCTGACAACACATGAACACACCAGAGTTGCACACAAGGCTGTGCAGTGATGCACCCTGGGAAGTTGTGTTTCACATGAGCCGACAGTGTTGAACTGTATCTTTCATCACAGGAGCTGTTTACCTGAACTGTCCGGCGGCCATGTTGTCTCCTGTGAAGAGACTGTTTCTGGCGTCCCGCAGGTTCTCACGGAGCTTCTTATCCAACTTCTACACACACACACACACACACACACACACACACACACACACACACACACACACACACACACACACACACACACACACACAGTCTGTTAAAACTGTAACTTTGGTTCTTAACTGGTTGAGACTTTAGGATGGAAACTACAAACATGGCTGACATTAGTATGAACTCACCACAGCGACCATCTCTGCTGCGTTTCCACGGGGACAGCGAATGATCGGCACCGCACCTGATCAACAACAACAACACAAGCTTTAATTTCAAATTTTATACGAACCTTGAAAATCTTGTGTTGATGTTGAGATGAACAGAAAGAGTTAAAAGAACAGCGGCTCACAGTCAGTATACTGATAAATAAAGATACTACAGATAATCAGATAATCAGCTCTGTAAGAAGATCGATCATCCTGCTGAAAAGAGAAGTTCTGTGTCGCTCCAACAGAAAGTGAATGTTTCCATCTAGTGGACGAGAACGAGTGAGCAGGACAGATGAACCACAAACATTCAGCTGGTTATTATATTTACACTTTACTGTATTCATGACGATACACTGAAGTCCTGAATCGTTCTATTTTAATCTAACCTTTGTTTCATCATCCAGACAGATCAGAGGACTGAAGACTTTTCTTTAGTTTTTCCAATAACGTACATTTCAATTTGTTTAGATTTTGACAAAAATAATCAGAATCTGTGAGAAGAAGCCGAGAACTGACCGAGAGTGACGAAGAAACAGAAGAGACTGTCCACGATGGTGTCCATGATGGCCTCCATGTCTGTGTCCTGGATGTCCGCTCTGTTGATGGCTGCAGGAGACACACACACGCACACACACACACACAGGTGAGACACACCTGTTGCAGTAGAGTAAAGCAGATGACAGGAGACAGAGGAGTTGAAGTTACCGTGGTACGAGATGAGCTCCTTGTTCTGATGGCAGAGGACGAACATGTCGTCTTCTAGAGTGATGAAGTTCAGGTACTGATCATACACCTGAGACACACACACACACACACATTTATCCTGTTTGTACGGATCAATATAATATTTAGATCTGAAATAGAATAATTTATAACTTTACTCAGATTTAATGATTTAAAACATAAAGATATAAAGTGCTAAGTAGATTTATGATCAGGAAGACTCCAAACAACACAATGCTACACTTCTAGTAAAGCAGCCATATGTAGCTCTGGTGCTCATCCATGACATTGCTCTATGATGTCATCACACCGTCAGCAGATCAGGGTTACCATGGTTACCATGGCATGGTTACCTTGGTGACTTGGGTGACAGCGTTGGCAGCCAGAGCAGCGCTGGCGATGTCCTCCAGTTTACTGCGACTGATGGCGGAGATGAAGTTCAGAAAGTACGACTCATACAGCTGGTTCCTCAGGTCCTACACACACACACACGCACGCACGCGCGCGCACACACACACACACTTATATAAACTACAGTCACAGGATCTATTTGATTATAACAAGAAGAAAAGCTGCATTTGAGAGTGGGAATGTGCTAAAACATCAACAACAATAGTGTGTGCGTGTGTGTGTGATGTGCGTAGTGTCTGTGTGTGTGTGATGTGCGTAGTGTCTGTGTGTGTGTGATGTGCGTAGTGTGTGTGAGTGTGTACCTGGCATATCCGGTCGATGTTCTCCTCTGTGGGCATGACAAAGTAGATGGCTGGAACATCTGGGATTGGATCTCTGTCTGAGTGAAGCAGACTGACACACAGACGGGTTCAGTCTTGGTTCAGTGGAGGAAGCACTCGAATACTTTACTTATATAAAAGTATTAATATCACAGTGTAGAGATCAGGTAATGAGGTGTGAACAGGTGAGTGTCTTACAGGTGCAGCGTGATGCCCATGTCTCTCAGCTCTTTGACCGACAGCAGCGGGGAGATGATGTCCTGACCGAACCGGTCGTATATCAGCACCTGCACGCACGCACGCACGCACGCGCACACACACACACATAAAACATTTCAAATTTATTCATGCATATGAAATTAATCATTTCCTGAGGTCTTGATATATGTGTGTGTGTGTGTGTGTGTGTGTGTGTTACCTTCCATACTGGTTCAGCCGCCGTGTTCTTCAGAGGAGGAGCATTAAAGTTCAGCATCCGCTTCAGAGCGACTGAGGGGACAGACAGACAGGTGTCAGACAGGTGACAGACAGGTGTCAGACAGGTGACAGACAGGTGACAGACAGGTGTCAGACAGGTGACAGACAGGTGTCAGACAGGTGACAGACAGGTGACAGACAGGTGTCAGACAGGTGTCAGACAGGTGTCAGACAGGTGACAGACAGGTGTCAGACAGGTGTCAGACAGGTGTCAGACAGGTGTCAGACAGGTGACAGACAGGTGTCAGACAGGTGACAGACAGGTGACACGTCTTCAGGCTGCTGGTGATGTCAGAGCTCATAATCATCTTTCATCGTCTCATAAACCAGCAAACAATCAGGAAGTGATATTTTATTCTCAGCTAAGTGTCTCAGCATCGAGGGGGGTTCCTGCGTCCCACTGTGAGACTTTACTGTCTCTGTTCTGGGCTGAGCTTCGTGGCCCGTCTGGACTGACTGCAGTGGATCCAGATCACCTGAGGGCAGCTGAGGACACTGAGTCCTGATTAATGAGTGGAAGCAGCTTGGAGTGTCGCCCTCACAGCCAATCAGGGAGCAACGACGCCCCTTTCATGAAGGCTTGAGTCCCGGCCACCCTGCAGACCTCATCCTGATGGATCACCAGTCAGAAACTTGGGTCTGTTTCGGCCGTCGTAGGATTCTTTCCTGCCCCATGTTGTTGTATTTGAGGGAAGTTGTGTTGATTCTTCAGCCCAGTTGAGAGAACGAGGCGACCTGCGTCAGGAACGTCTTCATTTTTGTTGCTCACCTTCCAATTATCAGGACGCCTGCAGTTTTATTATCTTCAGTTTATCTGACCAGAACACCAGAACTCCAGAACCCCCCACACATCTTCAGCTTTAACACTTTCCCTGAAGAGGCTTGAATGTTTTATCTGTATAGTTGACAGCTGGCTCTCTGTACATATACAGATTATTTGTTTTTATCTTTATGCTGATTTGTAGCTTTTTACTGCCACATTGACACTTGTGTCCCAGAACAGGTTCTGGCCCTGAAAACAAACCCAGATCTGCTGCATGTGCACACAGAACATTCATGTGGAGCTCTGCTGATTCAACAGTGTTTGAGTCAATCATTTAGGTCCCAATGAAAATATACTGAGCTGCCTGTCAGTATATGAAATAACTGTGGTGGTGGTTCTGGTTCTGGTCCTGCTAACTGAGTAAAGTCCTTTATTCAGTTGTTTGGTTGATGTTCAGCAGCAGATTCTCAGGATTTCAGCAGGATGTTGATGAAGCTTCTCTATGATATAAGTATTCTCTTCACATTAAAAATCTCTTACATACAGTTATTATCGTTACTGTTAGAACAGCGGACTTGAATTTGACCCTTTACAAGTTTTCTTGTAAAATATGAACTGAGGTTCATTCGTCAGGAACAGTGTGAAACAAAAAGTGGAGCAGCAAGCCGACAAAACCGGGATATTTTGTGAAACAACATGTATTAGAGATTAAAGGAGGAATGATCCAGTTTCAGTCAGATGGGCTGAAACTTCAGGAAGTCTCTGACATCTTCAGAAATGCAAAGAATTACAGAAAACGACAGATTTCTTCACCGATAGCAACAAGCTAGCTTAACCTAGCTAACACTGGCATTAGAGAGCTAACAGCACAGTTAACTAACAAGCTAAGCAGCTGGTTCGGTTTCCAGTTAACTAGCTGGTTAACAGCTGGTTAATTAACAAGTCTGTGTGGTTGAATATGAAGAGTTTCTGTAGTGAAACTGAAACACTCGCTAATCATCAGCTCCAGCAGCGGCTACACGAGATAAAGAGCGGTTAGTTAGCTGTTTATCAGGATGACAGTTCTGAATAAATCTCCTCCGACAGACTGAGGGCCGTTTAAACTCCCTGCAGCCGGTTCCCGCCGCTGTCCGCCGCTGAAAACAAGCTTTAATGAAGAAAAAGCAGTTAAACGAACCTGTCTGCTTCTCCCGGACGGACGCCGCCATGTTTGATGTTGTTCGTGGTGACGGAGCGGCTGATGACGTGGCAGCAGCCCGGCGCGAGGCGACCGCCAGAGAGGGGGGGAAGAAGACGAGGTGTCACTCCGCCGAGGTTTCCAAAGACCAACTGTCGTTTAGAGAGAGAGGAGGGGGAGGTTGAAGAGGTCTCACTCTGCCGCTGTTTCCAGAAACCAACATGCATATAACTGTCAGAGATTAGGGATGGATTACCGGGGAGCATACATACAGTACCATCCCATGAATGTACATAAAGAATCTATAAATCAATTGTACTAACAGTTAGAGAGGAGGTCAAATTACAGACGTCTCACTCTGCACACGAGTCAAGATAAATCCACTGTTTGATCCAAGAAGTTAATCTCTGAGCTCTCCTGTCAGAGAACTCTAATCACAGACTGCATGTCTGACGTTTCTATCGTTCATTAACAGTTTGACTTGTCTACTTGTGTGTTTGCATGTTGTTTATTTAAGTTCTCTGATGAATAAATGTTTAAAATGTACTCTGAGCAGATAAATATCAGTCAGGAAGTCAAAGAAACACATGAAGCTGCATTTCTGTGTGTTCAATTATTTGAAGTTGAAGAAAATCAGGACAACAAAATGGTTTGTTTCTGCATTTATGACCCACAACAACAAAAACAAAAGTTATATCTGAACAAACATGCAGCAAACACAGAGCGGATATAACAGATATACAAGGAGATACACTATATTACCAAAAGTATTCGCTCACCCATTCAAATGATCAGAATCAGGTGTTCTAATCACTTGGCCTGGCCCCAGGTGTATAAATTCAAGCACTCAGGCATGCAGACTGTGAAACAAGACATTTGTGAAAGAATGGGCCGCTCTCAGGAGCTCAGTGAATTCCAGCGTGGAACTGTCATAGGATGCCACTTGTGCAACAAATCCAGTCGTGAAATTTCCTCGCTCCTAAATATTCCACAGTCAACTGTCAGCTCTATTATAACAAAATGGAAGCGTTTGGGAACAACAGCAACTCAGCCACGAAGTGGTAGGCCACGTAAAGTGACGGAGAGGGGTCAGCGGATGCTGAAGCGCATAGTGCAAAGAGGTCGCCGACTTTCTGCACAGTCAATTGCTAGAGAGCTACAAACTTCATGTGACCTTCAGATTAGCCCAAGTACAGTACGCAGAGAGCTTCATGGAATGGGTTTCCATGGCCGAGCAGCTGCAGCCAAGCCACACATCACCAAGTGCAATGCAAGGCGTCGGATGCAATGGTGTAAAGCACGCCGTCACTGGCCTCTAGAGCAGTGGAGACGCGTTCTCTGGAGTGATGAATCACGCTTTTCCATCTGGCAATCTGATGGACGAGTCTGGGTTTGGAGGTTGCCAGGAGAACGGTACATTTCAGATTGCATTGTGCCAACTGTGAAATTTGGTGGAGGAGGAATTATGGTATGGGGTTGTTTTTCAGGAGCTGGGCTTGGCCCCTTAGTTCCAGTGAAAGGAACATTGAATGCTTCAGGATACCAAAACATTTTGGACAATTCCATGCTCCCAACCTTGTGGGAACAGTTTGGAGCGGGCCCCTTCCTCTTCCAACATGACTGTGCACCAGTGCACAAAGCAAGGTCCATAAAGACGTGGATGACAGAGTCTGGTGTGGATGAACTTGACTGGCCTGCACAGAGTCCTGACCTGAACCCGATAGAACACCTTTGGGATGAATTAGAGCGGAGACTGAGAGCCAGGCCTTCTCGACCAACATCAGTGTGTGACCTCACCAATGCGCTTTTGGAAGAATGGTCAAAAATTCCTATAAACACTCTCCTCAACCTTGTGGACAGTCTTCCCAGAAGAGTTGAAGCTGTAATAGCTGCAAAAGGTGGACCGACATCATATTGAATTCTATGAGTTAGGAATGGGATGGCACTTCAGTTCATAGAATGAGTAAAGGCAGGTGAGCGAATACTTTTGGTAATATAGTGTATATAATGTTCGATAGAAATCCACCAACAGAGAAAGAAATCAGTAGAAGAGCAGATGATGTATAATAATACTGCTTCTAATAATAATAATAATAATAAGAGCTGATCCTGGTTGTTCGGTTTATTGTGTCGAGCTAAATGTGAAAGAGACAGAAAACAAATCTCTTGGTCTTTACTTCCCATGTCCATTAATAACAACATAATCAGGTTGCTTAATTAAGATTCTAAGTGTTTAATGGATGAATGAGTGGACTGTAATATATTTGTCTGCAGAATCTAATGCTTTTTTTAAGAGGCTTTATATCCTCAAAAGTGACAAAATAAATGAGATTCATCCGTTCAGTTAAATCTTGATGGTGCATTTTTTCAGTTACTGTGAAACACACAGGTGTTTCCTCTGCAGTCAGATCTCAGCTGTTAGTGCCCAAAAGCTGCTGAAATAATCAGCTTAATTCATAATATCACAATCCATTCATTGACTTGACCGTAATTTTATCAACCAAATGTTTTTTTTATCTTCATCATAATTGCTTTGAGAAAAACACAAATGTTTGGAGGTCTAATCTTCACCACGAACGTTTGAACTTGATCACATGATGTATTTGAGCCAATCAGAAGTCAGCATGTCTGTAGTTTCAACCGCTGCAGAATCCTCTTTTCACACAGTTCTGAGAATAAACACAGTAAGTCTGAGATATCATGACATAAAAACCAGCAGTGTCAGATTGAAACATGTTCCTCAAAATCTGATCGGTGACATTTTAGCTTTTTCAATAAAAATTTGTAAAGAAAAGAACAAAAATAACAAACAAGATAGAAAAGCACATACAGAAAACCTCTGCATCTTATATACAACACAGAAACGTAAATAACAAAGTAACTCTTAAAGACGAACTTATAAAATCAGCACCATCGTTTTTAAACTGGAAACATAAAAGATTTTCATGACATCACGTTCAAGCTGGAGAAAAAAGGCTCAAGGTTAAAAAAAGGCAAAAGTGAAGAGGACTTTAAAAAGGTTTGAGTTTGAGTTTAAGGTTTTTGCTTTGGCAGCGCTCTGAAAATATTTTGTTCTTCAGCTTCATCAGTGACTAAAACGACACCTGAACACATGACAGGTGTCCACATTTAAAGATTCCAGTAGGAACCAATGAGCCACAGACAGGAAGTCAGACGGTATTAAGAGACGGACGAATGTGTCGTTGCTTTGAGTCTGAACATAAAGGACCCGAACCCGAAAAATCAAACTGAACCTCACTGATACAGAAACCATAACAAAACAAAAGAAATAGAGCAGAGACGGATGGAAACAATTTATTAAAGGAAGAGTTCAGACAAAAATGAAAACTCAGTCATCATCTCCTCCTGCTAATGATATAAAGTCTGTTTCACTGTGAAGCTCCAGAAATGTCTTGACTTCCATCAGCAGGAGGAGGAGAGGAGGCCTGAGTTTAGATGTCGGGGTGAACTGTTCCTTTAAATGAGTCCTGCTCAGGAATCATCCAACAGCTACGCTGATATAACGTCTGAATGTGTCTCAGAGTGTAAAATGATAAAACTTCTCAGTAACAGCTCCTCCTCCTCTAACTCTCTGTAGGGAGGAGGTGCACATGGTGACTGATGGCCTGCTCCATGGAGCTCTTGAAGGCCTGGTAGGAGGAGGTGACGGGCAGGAGGAGGTGTTTGGAGCTGGGCTCCCTCTGAGGGAAGAGCCCCTCGTCCTGAAACACCTCCCCTCCCGCTCCTCCTCCTCCTCCCTCATCCTGCTCGACTCCTGCTGGGGAGGAGATGACGGGGTGGAGGAAGGACACGGAGGGAGGAGGGAGGAGGCCGGCAGCTGGGACGTCCTCAGCTCCAGTGGCAAAACGGAGAAGGTCCTGTAGAGAGATGGAGCTCCGACCAACTGAGGAGGAGACGAGGAGTTTATCATCAGTGTGAAATGATTTGACAGAAAAAAGTAAAGATTAAAGTCTTCATGGCTCCGTCCTCACAGCTTCGACAGTTTTGTCCCTGATCAGCTTCCATCTTTCCCACTCTGAGCTGCTGCTCATACTCGTTATAATAAAGAATAAACCTGGACCCCTGAGTTTTGATGCACTGTACTTGGGTTATGTTCCTTTTTTGAAAAGTAAGAGAGAGATAAAGCTGCTGCAGATACTCCTGGTGGCAAGTAAAAAGACAATTACAAGGAGATGGTGAAGTCCGACTCAGCCCACCTTAGACAACTGGATTGGAATTACCTTGGAGATACTGTATTTAGAATGGAAAAATTGACCTACCAAATAAGAATCCAAAAGAACGAATTTTACCAAATTTGGAACAAATGGATCTCCTTCATTACCCCCATGAGAGCAGACTTTATTTGATCTCACTGGCAATAATATGTTGTACCCTAATCATTTGATCTGCCTGATAAGAAATGTATATTTTTATGTCGGCGGCGGCGGGGACCCCCCCACCAATTGTTTCTGTATATAGTCTTGTACTAACTGTTCACCAAAACTGTTTAAAAAAAAAAAAATAAAAAAATAAACCTGGTGTACCTTCACACTCCAGCAGGAAGTGTCTCCAGAAGCTGATGACGGCCGTCTCTCGGTTCAGTTTGTCCTCCTGCTGCGAGAAGTTGACGGTGAAGAGCCGGCTGACCGCCTGAGCCGTGAGTCGAACCGCCGCCTTGCAGAAAACAGTGCAGAACGCTGACGGGTAGAGCTGCACCTGGATCAGATTAAAGGGCCGATGCTGTGATAAACTGTCCGTCTCAGTGTGTTCATACGCAGATAAAAAAAGTTTATTCACCTGATCAAAGACTCCCAACGTCTGCAGACCCTCCCGAAACCTGCAGGAGGAGTTAATACAGTCAAGGTGTTTAAACACAGAGCGTCTAACAAACAGTGCAGAAAGATTCATCACCAGTACAGTAATTAAGGGCTGGGCAGTCGGCCTGATGGACTGTAGTGCTGCTACACTCACACAGACTCTCGGCTGAGTCTTGTTTGACATCTTGTGGTGAACTTCAGCATCACCAGTCCAGTCGACCTGACCCTACTGTGACCTCTCACTGTCCCTGGTTATCTCTGTAGCCACATTTAAAGCATCATTAACGTGTCTGTACCTCTGCAGTGGCAGCTGCATCCTGGTGATCAGAGTGAAGCTGACCAGATTCTCCACCAGAGCCTCTTTCTCCTCAAGGCTGCTGATTGGTTGGTTGCAGCCGGCCAGCTCCAGGAACTCCCAGCTGGCTGCCGTGACTTCTTTCAGCTCGTCCAAAGACGTCGCCTCTGCGATCTAAAATCAGACAAACAATCAATATCCAACCTCTGATTATAACCGAGTCATAATCTCTGGAGCTGATACTGACGTTCTTCACTCACCCTGCTGACTTGGCGTCTGAAGTGTGTGTCGGGGGTCATGTGTGTGACGGTGAGCGGCTGGTTGGGAGGGTAGTTGAAGAGACACTGGTAGAGAGTGTGAGAAAAGAAGCCAACAGGTGGACCGCCGTGAACCAGAGAGAGGGCGAGCAGGCAGCCAACGTCAAAGTACAGGTCGTCCCGCAGAGCTACAGGAAATGAGTCATGAGGACAGGAAATGAAACTGAGGCCGATGAAAAATGAAATGGCAAAAAAATGGAATATTGACTGATACCCTGGGAGTCCAGCGCCAGGTTTTTGGATCCGTCTGGACCCTCAAACACCACAGAGTCCTCGATCTGCTGCACCAGCAGCTTCAGGAAGTACTGCCTGGCTGTGTCGCTGTCCTGGAGGCTGCTGGGAAACGAAGTCCGTGTGTAATCTTTGAACCTGGTCAGAGACAGCAGAGTGGGTGAGAGGAGACAAATAAAAAAAAAACACATGAAGATGATGATTGTCACCCACTCACCTGACAGACAGAGTGTGTGTGGGGTCATAGTCGGACCTCCTCACCAGCTCCACACCTGCAGCCAGAGCCCGGTCCCCGCTCACCTCCACCTGGACACTGAGGGGGAGGAGCTGAGGCACCAACGCCTGCAGGATCTCTTTAGGTGATCCAGATGCGACCGGTAACGACGGCCTGACAGAGAGAGAGAGATTTCATCTGTCAGTCAAGTTTAAAGGGCCATTCTCGCTATTTTCTTCCTCTCAATTCCAGGAGCAGCCTCACGATAAAGCAGGTAACCACACAGGAGGTTTTTGTCCAGTAAAGGTTTTAACCAGGTAGGAGATTAAGTTTAAGTACGGCTGATGGAGGACAGGTGTGTGAGATCTGTGTACCTTTTACAGCTGATGGGGGTGTGGAAGGAGGACAGGTGTGTTAGGTTTGTCCTCTTGCAGCTGACCGGGGTGAGGCTGGAGGACAGCTGGCGTTTGGACAGCAGACTCCTTCTCTGAACTCCCTGAGGAGACGCGACCAGGGACGCTGCAGAAGACCAGCACAAACAGCACAATGACACATATAAATAACTTTAAATAAGACGGTGATGCTAAATGATTTGGATTATGTTGTGTTTATTATGCAGCAGTTCAGTCTGTCGGACCTTTCCCGTCTGTAGCCTGCTGACAGTCGCTGCAGGCCCAGTCTCTGGTGTCCAACTTCAGCCCCGAACACTTCCTGTGAGTCCCTCCAGATCCACACAGCCGGCAGCGAATCACCTCAAACCAGCTGAAACAAAGAAGAAGAGTCCTCCACAGATTCAGCTTCACAGCAGCTTCAGGCTTGTTAAATTCTCAATATTTCTCTGCTGCGCTACAGTGAACACTTTCACATGTGACCTCAACTTCTAAGTGGAATCTGTATTTAGGTTGTGATGGAAGAGAAAGGAATGTTGTACCCGGTCTTAGTGGAGTGTGTGCGTCCGTCGTTGCAGAGGCAGGTGAGAGCGTCACAGCGTGTATACACCTCCAGCAGCTCTGAATACGCATTTGCCTCCAACTCCCATGAGGCATCTCTGCAGACAAGAACATGTGGAGGATCAGAAAACATTCTGACAACCTGACTTCAGTTTCTGTCTACCCACAATCCCCTTGTCTTCTGTGGTCTTTCTTACTGTTAGCACCTCTGATGATGTTACCTCTCTGGGATGTATATTCCCATCCTGAGCATCTCCTCCTGGAAGTTCTCCTTGTTGTTACACAGAGTGCATCTGAAGAAGAAGAGGCCGGCGCTGTGGGCCTGACGCTGACACACAAACACACAAAGTGGTCAACTCGACACAACCTGACACACTTGAAAACCCACAAGAAAATAAATGCACGTGCTGTGAACCATCTGTGTAACCCAGTTCATCCAAATCACAAAATTCCAAAGAACCCAGAATAACTTCACTATCAGCTTTAAGCACAAAGCAGACAGTCTGCAGTCTGACGCTGAACATTACCAGGGTGACGGTAACACGGTGACAGAGAGCGTACCTGCACACAGTCCCTGTGGAACCAGCTCCCATGGCAGGACGGACATTTGAGGATGGAGTAGCAAAGGACGGGCTCGATGGAGTCCAGACAGATGGAGCAGGACTGAGGCAGGCTGAGGTCTGAGCTCACACACAGAGACTGAGTGGGACTGTGATCCGGACAGAAAGACCTGGACACAAACACACGGGGTCGGACTACTGAGCAAAATCTGTTTTTTGGACAAAAAAAAAATCTTTATTCATATTTCAGCATTGCAGATATAAAGGTAAGTAACTGATATGTGATCACAGAGGGAGTTAGTTTGCACTCTGCCAGCAGGTCAGTACATGTGTGAGGTAGAATAAAGTTTTACTTTCAGCGATCGGTTTTAAGATTTTCTCACAGAAGAAAAATAAATTAGAAGACGGATGAAAGAAATTAGATAAAAGGTTTGTAGTGATTCCAACCTCAGAAACTCAAATTTCAAACTATTTAATGACTTTTTATCTAATGTTTCTAAAACACAAGTTAAGGACCTGCAGTCACTCATAGTTCTGGTCTCCTGACGTCGGGTCGATGAGGTCAGACAGGACTTGACTCTGGGACTACATTCCCTTGGTAGTTCTCCTACAGCCACGTTTTTAATGTAACATTTTGCATTTTAAGACAAATAAAAACTTAACTGTAACAATCAGAGATTTGGATCATTGGAGCAAAAGTACAACACTTCATTTTGCAAGATGTGTGACAGTCTCAACAACTCTGCAGTACTTTGTCTCAAATCCACTTCAGACTGAAGAGATGATGACTGAAGTGTTGAATGTGTCGTAAGCAGAACTCACGGGAAGAGTTCTGTGAACTGAGAGATGAACTTCTGTTTCCTCCCGCAGGGGAAGTGGATCATCTTCTTGCAGCTTCTGACGTTGCAGCCGACACACGCTCCCTTCTTCTTACAGCAGCAGCACCTCTGAAACACACAGCAAGCAGAAAAGAAGCAGAAACATTTACTGTCACCTTCTGGTCCCAGCGGTCTGTTTCTTACTGGGTTGCTGGGGTTTTCACACGTTGTTCTTCTGTTTTGATGATAAATATAAAATGTTCTCACCAGTCGAGCCGAGCGGCGGATCTCCTGTTTGATGTCGTCCACCAGGAAACCAAAGACGCCCTCGTCCTCTTTTCCTCGCTGGTAAACGCCACAGGACGTCAGCTGAAACACACACACACACCGTCACAGAAACACGTGTGAGGAACTCAGATGTTGGTTGTTCCAAGTGTTAAAATGTCAAGTCTGTGAAAAGGCCTCACCAAACACAAGTAGTGAACGGAGAATTTGTGCTCTTTGAGTGTGACTTTCTCTCCAAACATGGCTGGATCATCATCACTGAGCCTGCAGAGGGCGCAGCCTGGAGGAGGGGCATCATGTCAGTATCATACATATATGTATTCATTATTTAATCATTTACAATATGAGACATCCTCATCTGGATGACATGAAGACTTTGACTAATAATCATCCCTGTACTAATTTACTTTATTGAGAATAAACCTTCTCAAAGCACCAACAGTCATCTGCAGTCTTTTGCTACATTGCTGTTATTATTTTTTATCACATTTGGTCACAAATATTGGGAAATGTAATTCTGTCAGTGTTTCCATAAATATGGACAAACTTTATAACATAACATAACTTTATAACAGTTCCCTTTCCATATGTTATCACTTCATCACACACTGCTTCTGAACTATAATTTCAGATTACAGATCTTGCTGCTCACTGAGACTCGTTCTTGATTATAGTGATCATCAGAAGCTGCAGATCACTCACACTGCTCCGGGCTGCCGCCGCCGCCTGAGCCCGGCGACCTCCTCGCCTTCTTCTTCATGCTGATGTGAGGCGACCCTGCAGGGGTCAAAAGTCAAAGCCACTGAGCTTTTCATCCACGCAAAATCATTATGACTCCCTGCTGGGTCCAACTGAAACCCCATCAAGTGAAATTCAGTTTGTTTAAACTCGTAGGAACTTTATTTTAAATTCTCCTGGAGGTCAAAACACTTTGGGAGAAAGTTTATGCCCAAAAAATCTACACATACATATTCATTACTTAAAAAATGTATTTTAAAAAGTTAAATACATAAAAATAGCAAATATATCACTGTGTTAATATTTATAACTTCAGGAGGTTGAAGTATGAAAGCGCACAGCCTGGTCATTATTTATACAGAGACTAAGATTATTTTAATTAGGTTTGATAATTATGAATTATAAGTGTCCTGGCTGCAAAATAAATTGCAGTGACTTTGTTCTTTAATAAAAGAAAAATCAACTCCAATAAAAAAATGTGACTGTGCAGAAACAACAGTGTGAAGATGTGTAGAGGAGGAAGATCAAAGATGATTCAGTTTACTGTGATATTAAACAGAGAAATCTTAATACACGATGATTTATATTTTCAATTAGTTTTGGCTGGATCGATTTATAATGATGAAAATGGTTGTGATGAACTGGGTGGTAGTGAGTGAATAAAAGACACAACAATAGCGAAGAAGCCAAGCTAAGCTAATGTTGTGCTAACTTTGAAACTGTTAATTATAAACTGAGCCAAAGTGAAATACAACGAAGTGACGTTAACGTTCAAATACAAACGATTATCATAAATATCTGAACAACAAGTAGCTGTATAATATGTGATTAACACGTATAAAATATAAAATGTTCAGATAATCGTTCAACTTTATCTTCGGGAGGCTGATGAAACTCAAACGTTCGGGGAGAAAATGTCGGATTTTCCTCCCGCAGACTGACAACAAGAGAAAACGTTCGTCAGGAAATCTTTAAATTAAAAACCTACTTTACAGTCAGAAGTGAAAAGTGTCAGGCTTCGCTCATTGTCGCGTTATTTTGTGGAGATTTAATCCGACAGTTTGTGTTTATTTGGGATTAACGCCGTCGAGTTTTAAATTTCCCTCTTTCAAAACAAAAGGACGTCTTTTCCGCTTCCGCTTCTTCTTCTGCGGCTGCAGGAGTTCTGCTGCGATCTTTATCCGGTTTGCTGCTTCAGCGCCGCCTCGTGGCCGGCTGGTTATTACCTCGTAGGTTTGTGACTTTTTAAAAATCATAATCTAAATGTTTATGTCATAACTTGAATTTTAATTCAAAATTTATTTAACTCATTTAATAACGTTGACTTGTTAAATTAAATTTCTTTTGTTCTTTATAAAATAGGTGAAATATGGTAAAGTATGATTCTGCACAGTGAATAC
The DNA here is from genome assembly GCF_904848185.1 of Acanthopagrus latus. Lineage (NCBI taxonomy): Eukaryota > Metazoa > Chordata > Actinopteri > Spariformes > Sparidae > Acanthopagrus > Acanthopagrus latus. Next base: position 757,546 of record NC_051054.1, read on the forward strand.
TTTTACGTTGGTCCCATCAGAGTTTATTTTATTTGACTTTTGTGATTTAACTTGTGGTATTTCTACTTTTACTTAAAGATGCAGTATGTCATTTCTGCCACTAGGAGTCTCTCCATCCACATGACAGACATGCCGCATGGGATCATGGGATTCGTTGTCTTCATTGTTGATCTAGCTGATGAGGTAATGTTTTACAGTTTTACTCGCGTTAAGTTTCCTCTCTGACTCTCTTCTGAAAATTACCGTGACAGAAACAAAACACACTGTTACTGTTATCAGACATTTTATTGTGGAAAGTTTGTATAACTTCAACAAACACAAACACAAACAAGCTAAATGTTCCACATCGTGATGAGCATGAGGTTACTGAGGTCTTCATCTCAGCTCCTCTACAGGTGTTCACATGTGGAAACAGCCTCTCAGTGAAACACCATCATTTATCAGACCTGAGAACAGTTTCTGCCTCTGCATGATCTCTGGTGAAGACTTAATGCCAGACTCAATATTAAAATCTTCCTATTTTAATATCTCTTGCGCAGCAACAAGTTTAAAGTAGTGTGAGATAATAATATGAGATGTGAGACAATTTAATGTCATCTTATGGTAAATTCAGCTGAGACAAAATTAAGCAGGTCGGTCTTTATTTTAGGAAATTATTGTTTTTTGTGTCCATCTCGACACAATGAGAATTATTGCAAAAATACCACGAATGTTTTAAATATGATACATTTATTAATGAGGTTTGGTGTGAGTTTTATCCGTCTGTTTTAAGTTTAACCTCCAACATGTCGTCACAGTAATCAGTCAGGACAGAGCGACAGTGTGGTCCGGCTCGGTCCAGCAGGTGGCGGTACAGGACACAGATGGTAACCATGAGCAAAACCTCAACTCAAGTCCACTTACAGACTTGTTGGGGCCTTTGACCGCATCTCACGGTCTTCATCAGTAAATGGAGCTGACTCTGGTGAACTCACATGAGAATAACACCTTTACAATAAGACAGTAAAAAGATCTCAGGTCACTTGAGCCTTTTTCACAGCTTTCCACTGCACCTCATGGTCTTCTTCGCTGAACATCAAGTGCTCTAGTCCAGGTTCACCTGCATGCTTCATCTGAGCTTTCAGTCACATGTCACGGTCTTCATCAGCCAGCTGACCTCCAGCAAACAGTGGACACACATTCTCAACCTACAAGTTCACTTACTGCCAAATCTGTCAGTTGACGGCGCCAAGAGTCAAGACTGTAATATGTAAAAACTACAGGCAGATAACAACTCCAGACTCTGAGGAAGACACGAGCTTTGAAAACACAAAGTCATTCAGAGATGTTTGAGAAATACACGAGTGATGTCCATTCAGAACTCCATCCACAATCTGCCAACTTTTGAAACTGTGACATATTCAGAGACTCCACAGTCAGTCTGTGTTTCTAATAATAAACAAACGTGTGCGTGCGTGTGTGTGTGTGTGTGTGTGTGTGTGTGTGCGTGTGTGTGTGTGTGTTCCATGCTGCGTCACTGCGGGAAGGGCGGTGCCCCCAGGTAGGCGCACCAGCAGCGGTCACATCACCACAAACACACCGTCACACCCAGTCACACACACACACACACACACACACACACACACACACACACACACACAGAGGGGGCAGTGTGTTCACAGCAGCCGAGACTCCCAGGTGCCAAACACACACACATATACGCACACACACACATATATACACACACACACATATATACACACACACATATATACACACACACATCCACACACTCCCCCGGTCAGCCTGAAGGACGCGCTGAGCGAGCAGCAGCCTGTTTTCAGCCGGAACATTTGGAAATATCGAAACAGGGAAGTTGGAGCGGAGCGGCCGATCAGGATGTTCAGCTGGGTGAACAAGGAGCAAGGTGGACGCAACAAGGAGGGAGAGATGTACCAGACGGTGACGGAGGGACTGCAGACTCTGTACACCAAGAAGCTGCTGCCGCTGGAGGAGACATACCTCTTCCATGACTTCCACTCTCCGGCCCTGGAGCCGGCCGACTTCCAGAGCAAGCCCATGGTGCTGCTGGTGGGCCAGTACTCCACCGGGAAAACCACCTTCATCAGGTACCAACCTCCTCCTCCACCCGCTGGGCGTGTGTGAGCCTGCGTGTATAATCACCGTTAATAGTTGTAAAGTGTGCTGGGAGCGCAGAGAGCCGCACCACATGTGCTTAAACCACCTTTATCAGGTGTTAAAATCTGTTTACACCCCCTGCACTGTGTCAACACCAGGCCTCACAGGGAAATCCTCATATTTAAGGTTCCCGAGATGATAGAGGTGGATACAGAAGAGGCAGCGCGCAATGTGAGATGTCTTATTAATGTGTGGTGTTTGGTTGTAAATTCGGTTTACATAAAAACCACCAGAGTCCATCTGTTCTGGATGAGTCCATCTGAAATGCCTCAGTGTTATTTGGTTCTCAATGTCGGCTGGCAATCACCTCGGTGCTTATTTGAAGAAGGAAGCAGTGGAAGTAACGCAAACAACTTGAGATCTCATGTAATCCCCATAAGTTTGGTGGTTCCGGTGTATGCAGAAGTGAAGACTGTACGCTTAGTAAACACATCAAGTCTTGAGTCTATCTTTACAATGTGCAAAGCTTGGCCAAACAGCAAAGTGTCTTAAATGGGTCACTTTTCTAATGGAGTTTGGCATGGATTTTCCTTAAGAGTGTTGACAGTATAAAATCTTTGTAAGCTAAAACAAACCTCGTGGTGCTGCTGGTCAGCCAGTACTCCACCTGAAAAACCACCTTCACCAGGTACCAACCACCACCTGCTGGGGCGCGTGTGAGCCTAGTAATACTACTGCAAAGTCACCATTATTATTATAAGGCCCCCTACACTGTCTCAGTACCAGACCGCATATGGAAAGGCTCTCAAGATTATAGATGAGGATGCAGAAGAGGAAGCATGTAATCTAACATGTGAAATAAATGTCTCATGTTTTGTTGTTAGTTCTGTTGATATAAAATCCACCACAGTAGATCTGATGGGATGGAACGTCTGTAAAGTAGCAGAGTGTGATTAGGTTCTCAATGTCAGCGAGGAATCAACTTGGTGCTTAGTTGTGGAATGCAGAGACCTTGAGACCAATCCCCGATTGCTTAGTGACTTGGGTTAATGCTGAGGTGAAGCGTGAACCACAAGTAGATCAAAAATGTCTTGAGTCTGTCATTAAAGTGTGCAAAGCCTAGCCCAACAACAAAAGGTCTTAAATTAGGTGTTTTTCTAATGGAGTTTGGCATGGTATTTAATCTCGGCAAGCTGAAAGTAATATCCAGTGTTATATTTATTGTAAAAAGTGACAGATACAGTTTATATTTGTTGTTTCCACCATATTCTTGTGAAATCTGACTATGTTAGTAATTATTTTTTGGATGTGTTTTGAAGAAAATGGCCACAGCGACATAATGTGATAAAAATTTGTTTCAGATCATTTGTATGTTTACACTTAGATTAGTCTTCGAATCACCTCAGAAGTGTGCGTACAAATGAATGAGTGTTGGATGAATGAATGAATGAATGAATGAATGAATGAATGAATGAATATTATTATTATTATAACTGTCATTCAAACATTCATGTGAATGATTCTTCCACACAAACCAGTTAAAATATCTTTTTATTCATAAAAGTCTCATGTAGGACTCATGACCCTTAAAATCCTTGAGGCTGGCATGTGTCACAAGTTAAAGAGCTGATCACACACACTGCCAGACACACACACACACACACACACACACACACACACACACACACACACACACACACACACACACACACACACACACACACACACCCCGAATGCATACAGCAGCAACAGAGTCACAGTTGTAGTTGCATGTCATCAGTTTCCAGCCTCTCTCTCAGACTGTTTACATCACTCTGTTAATACTTTATTTCCTGATTACTCAATCAGACCTGTGACATCACATCCTGTTTTGGTGCTGAGGGTGATTGATTGATTCTGAAGGCTGGTCTGTCTTGTTGAGGAAGCAGAAGATGAAATATGATACCAGTGGTGTGTGTTCTCTCCTCACTGTTGTTCACCGATCTGGTGGATTTAAGATGCAAAAAAACAAAACAAAACAATTCATCAGTTTGGTTTATTGTTGAGGTGATTCAACATGTAATCACTCTGGCTCCAGCTTCTCCAGTGAGAGTGTCATGTAATTGTAAACCAACTATATTTGGGTTTTTAACTTAAGGGTTTGGGCCGGTAATGCCTCCATGAAATCTAATTCAAGACTTCATATGAAAATTTGCCTATTTAAAGCTTTCTCTTGTAGCAACAAATAAACGCAAGAAACAGAGTATACAAAGAGTCAAACAAATGAATCTGGTATTACAGTAAATTTGGCTTTCATAAAAAGCAAAAAGCAGGAGTATAGTCAAAGACAGTGACATGTTTTCAATGTGGTTCACAATTCATTCTATGCCTATTACCAGCTACCAGAACGGAGGCTTAAATCACCAGATTTTTCACTGAAGTTTGTTATGACTAAGAAAAAACAAACAGACCTTGATCTTGTTTTTATTTGTTTTGGATCATTTTAAACTTTGAGTTTTGGCCTGTGGAGGCAGAAGCTTGTGGCCAGACCTTGCTATTTAGAGTACCTTAAATAGTCTGATTTTTCAATGGAATTTGGCATGGCTATTGTCATGGCTTTCGTTAGTGTCTTGACATCATGTTTTGACTGTGGTGGCAGAGCGTTGTAACCAGATTTTAAATGAGGGGGCTTAAGTTGTCAGACCTTTCAGTGGGGTTTGGTGTGACTTTTGTTTGGGTCTTGACATGTTGAACTTTAAGTTTTTATGACTGCGGTTGCAGAAGGTTTTAGCCAGACTTCATATGAAAATCTTCATATTTTAAGCTCTCTACTTTAACACAGAAACTATACACATAGGAGAGCTTCATACAATATGTCAAACACATGAATGAAGTCTGGTGGTGAATTTGGCTGACAGAGCATGACTGGTATATGGCTACATTTGCATATAACCTTTATTTCTGTGGGTGTTGAGTGTGTCAGAGAGTTTGTCTTTGTTTGCACTGTGAAGCAGAGTTGCTGTGAGTGTTCAGCTGGAGCTCTGACAGCACAGACGAGCTGTGACCTGCACACGTCTGACTCAGTCACAACTCTGAGCATAGAACCACAGAGGATCTGTGCGCGTTGCAGCTGGACCAGGTTCACTGCATTATTGATCTCCAACAAGTGTCGTGTGTCCACAGATCTCTTAGAAAAAAAGTTGAATTGTACGGTGGCCTGGAAGGAAAGAAAACAAGTGGTGAGAGTGGCTTAGAGCTGAGGTCATCACACTGCATTTAACAGTTCACTGAGCTTATCTCATGTCTGCAGAAGGTGTGTGTGATTGTGTGTGAGTGTGTGTGTATTAGATATTAACAGAATGAGTTTTGGCGGCAGAACTGACCTGCAATCAGTTTATGTCCAACACACACACACACACACACACACACACACACACACACACACACACACACACACACGTGCTGCAGAGTGATTGTTGCTGCAGCAGCTTTGTGTGTGTGTGTGTGTGTGTGTGTGTGTTCCACAACTTTGAGACCCCACCCTGCCCTTAGGAATGCTATGAATCATGGGAACTGAAAAGAATGCAATGAATCATGGGAACAGGTTGCCAGTAAATTGCAGAGTCGACATATTTCCTTCTCCTTCTTCTTCTTCTTCTTCTGCTTCTGCTGTTCTGCATTAAAGAGTTCCCTGCTAACGGTCAACAATTAGCTGCTTTATCGAACAGATCAAAGAAGAGGGCTTAAATATGCAGATTTTTGAATGGAGTTTGGTGTGACTTTCGTTGTGGTCTTGACATGTTTGACTCTTATCTTGTTTTCTTTGTCTTGTATCCTTGTGAAAGCTAACTGCTGCTAGATGTAGCTGCTGTTAAGCGATTCTTCAACCCTCCCAATTTTCCTGGGAGGCTCCCAGTTTCCTCTCAGGGTCACAATTCTCCTATATTTCTTATTTCTCCAGATTTAAAACAAAGTTTCACATCTTATTCCTGATTTAGTGTCTAGGGTTCCTCGATTTTCAACAGTTGTGCATTTTGTGCCCATGTTTCACCATGGTGGTGCACGGTGGTGGTGTAGGATGGTGGTGCAGGATGGTGGTGCTGGGCTCAGAGGTGCAGGGTGGTGGTGCAGGGCTCAGAGGTGCAGGGTGGTGGTGCAGGATGGTGGTGCAGGGCTCAGAGGTGCAGGATGGTGGTGCAGGGTGGTGGTGCAGGGCTCAGAGGTGCAGGGTGGTGGTGCAGGGTGGTGGTGCAGGGCTCAGAGGTGCAGGGTGGTGGTGCAGGGTGGTGGTGCAGGGCTCAGAGGTGCAGGATGGTGGTGCAGGGTGGTGGTGCAGGGCTCAGAGGTGCAGGGTGGTGGTGCAGGGCTCAGAGCTGCAGCGTTTCACTCAGTCAGAGTCTGATAACAGCAGGTCTCGGTCCTCCGGGCCCACAGGCTTGGTGGTGATGCAGTCTCTTTGAAGTCCAGGTCTCTCTGAGGCAACAGGAAGTGAGAGGCGCTGCAGCCGTCTTCCATCTCTTCCTTCCTTTCTCACTTTTCTTTAGCGAGGGAAACTGTGTGAGAGGTCGACGATGTTCAGATGACATGACAGAGACACAAAGATCTCTGACCACCTCTCTCTCTCTCTCTCTCTCCTCAGGTACCTGTTGGAGCAGGACTTTCCCGGGATGCGGATCGGTCCAGAACCGACCACTGACGGCTTCATCGCGGTGATGTACGGCGAGAACGAGGGCGTCGTCCCCGGCAACGCCCTGGTGGTCGACCCTAAAAAACCCTTCAGGAAACTCAACGCATTCGGAAACTCCTTCCTCAACAGGTACGCACACACACACACACACACAGACAGACACACTCACACACACACGATGAATACAGACTAGCGCCTCCTGCTGGTCTGGAGAGTTATTTCCTCTCACGCAGGCGTTGAACGTACGAGCTAGTTGGTGTCCGCTGTGGTCGCTGTAGGCTGCGATTCAAGTGACAGTCCGCCTCCATCATGTCAGTAGTAATCAAATTAGTTCAGGGTAAAAACTAGACTAAAACAATTATAACATCTGGATCCGAAGATGAAAATCGATCATCAGTCATCTCGATCAGTGATCAGTTTCATCTCTTTCTTCTTCAAATCTCTGTTTTCCATCAGCAAACTGAACTTTTCTGCTCCACGAGGAGTCCAGCTGTGGTTCCAACGGCGTTTTAAAGGCTGCCGGTTGAGTTTTATTGAAGCAGAACTCAGAGGAGACTTTAGAGAAACACCGAGCTGCAGACTGACGAGACATTTTAGACCTCAGAGCTCCACCCGGCCCTGCAGACCTCCACTCAGTTAATACATTTAGTTTGAAGCTCCATTTTGTTTTCTTATTCTCTGCTGTTCTGATGACTGATGACGGAGCTGCAGAGCTTCATCTTTATAGTTTAGTTTCAACAGAATTCATGATAATCCTGAACCTGAAACATCCGTCGATGTGGAGTCTTTGTCTTCTGTGTGAAGATGCTGCATTCAGGACACGTCAGATCGTCTGTAGATATGAACATATGTACAAGAAACTTCATTATCTTTGATTATTGGTTAGTTTGAGTGTCCCTTTTCCCAAATATTATCCATAAACATGATGTTTAAGCCCTGAGTTGTGTCTATCAGGTCCAAACCAGCTCAAGACGTCTGAGTCTGAATGTTCAGACGATGAGGACGAAGTTTAAGAGATTTAAATAATAGAATGAAGTGGAAACGACATCCAGCACGTGGAATCACTTCATGTTTCAGTGTATAATCAGCTGCCAGTGTGTGTGTGTGTGTGTGTGTGTGTGTGTGTGTGTGTGTGTGTGTGTGTGTGTGTGTGTGTGTGTGTGTGTGTGTGTGTGTGTGTGTGTGTGTGTGTGTGTGTGTGTGCGTGTGTGTGTGCGTGTGTTGTGTCCACAAACACTCACAGGTGTGTGTTGCCCTGCAGTGATGTTATCAGTGTGAACAGCAGCGCCTCCATTTAAATGTTGAGGCTGAAATCTGATGCAGGAGGTGAAACCACACACACGCACACACGCAAACACTCACACTCACACTCACATACACACACACACACACACTCATCCTCACAGCTTTTCACACTCCTGTCACTGCGTTCCTCAAAACATTCACAACCCAGGAAATGACCTCTCCACCCCTTGACTGACATGTAAACACACACTCATACAGGCACACACACACACACACACACACACACACACACACACACACACACACACACACACTCACACTCACACACACACATGTCAGAACTGACAGTTCTTACTGAGGGTTTAAATTTAGCTAAAAACACTCGGGTCCAAACGTATTTCCTCCGTCCAGAAATATTTCTAAGAGCAGCAGCGCGGAAATGAACCCTCCAACTCTTTGTGTGTGTGCGCGCGCGTGTGTGTGTGTGCGCGCGCGTGTGTGTGTGTGTGTTGGTGGGTGTGTTAGTGCGTACCCTTGGCATTCCTTAAACCAGGAATCCCATCTTGTCCTGATGTGATGGAGGAACCAAAATAAGTTATTGTTTCCAGGGGAAGTGTGTGTGCGTCACCACGTGTCGGCGCGGCGGTTTTGTTTTTTCCCGCCTCGAGCGGCTGAAGAACGTCTGCTAAAATTAACTTTCAACTTTATATTTATTACACGCTGACAGAGAGGTCACACACAGACACACACACAGACACACACTAACCATTGAAGTAGTAACACAACATCACCAGACTCCATTCACAAAAGTAGTGATTTTAAGAATTGTTACATGAGGAGAAACTTTACAAACTTTATGACTACTGATTTCATTTACACTCCATTTATGAGAGAAACATGTTATTGATCTAAACATGTCACATGTTACAAAGACACTAAACAGGAACAATATAGGCGACTTCTTTGTCCCCGTGGAGAAAGTCCCCAGACTCCCTTAACAAATGTGTCAGTTTAGTGAGTTGTTGAGTTGGAGACACTTTATAAACTCTGTGAAACTCTGTCTCTGACTCATTCTGCATTATTTGGACCTTCTTGTTCATTCAGCAAATGTTCTACATGAACTTCTTTCTGTCTTTGAGTAGAAACATGGAGTCTGTTTGTCTCAGTGATGTTAATCTGCACACAGCAGCTCTGATGTTTTATTGTCCTGCTCGTAATGAGACAGATTAAAGATCATGAAAGATAAAGATTGATTCATAATCGAACTTCCTTCAGGATGGATCACGTTCTGCCCCCTCTTGAATTATGAAAGAATATTTAATTATCTGAGCTGTTTTGTGGTTGTGACCTTTGAGTCTGTGTCATATGATTAATTAATAGACGGGTAATGACAGGAATAGTTAGAAGCAGCCACCGACAGTCTGTAACTCCTCCAGGTCAGCAGACTCTGTCGACACTGTGACGATCACGCCCAGTTTATTACACAACAGAGACGAGCGGCTTCACCTCTGTGAAACGAGCCGGATCCTTCCTGACTGGAACAATAGAGCGAGCCGGGAGGTTCTGGATAATCACTCACCGCAGCACGTCTGATCTGTGGACGAGCTGTCATCACAGCACACAACAGGAAGATGATGTCAGAGCGATCAGACCCAACAACGCCATACTGATTAATGATCTCCTGGGACTGATTAGTTCTGGTGATCTGAGAATTGTGTTCATATTAGGATGCGAGCAGAACCGGGAGCCGTGCTGTTGGTCCGCTTCTGTCTCATAGATGAGCAGAACAAATCAGACGGAGACTAACTGTAATTAAACTCAGTCAAATGGTTGAAGGGAAACAAAAACCTGAGTGACTCAGTTAACAGTCTGAAGGAAGGAAATGATGGAAACCTGTCTCACTCTCCCCTGTGTGTGTGTGTGTGTGTGTGTGTGTGTGTGTGTGTGTGTGTGTGTGTGTGTGTTCAGGTTCATCTGCTCTCAGATGCCCAATGAGGTTCTTCAGAGCATCAGCATCATCGACACTCCTGGCATCCTGTCTGGAGAGAAACAACGAATCAGCAGAGGTAAGAGCTGTGTGTGTGTGTGTGTGTGTGTGTGTGTGTGTGTGTGTGTGTGTTATAGTCCTTGAGACTGGTTCACTTCCTCATATTGTCTGCAGTGCGCCTGCTGGGATCAGTCCGTCATCGTCAGACTCAGACTCAGGAACACATCAGCCAACAGTCGGTCGTGTTGATGATGTCATCATCAGACCTTAACGTCTCAGTAGCTATTGGACGGATGGACGTTCTCAGTTCTGAACTCGTTGTTGATCCTCTGACGTTTCATCTGGCACCATCATTGTTCAGCTCAGCCTGGCTGGACTCAGTGTTGTACCGTTATTCCTCCTGGTGGTGTAAAGCTGGATGAGTGTGACGTTCAGCTGAACTGATTCTTCTCTGAACAAGTAAAAGAGAAACGTCTCACACTTCCACCTTCAGAGACACGTTACCACAGTACGGTGTCAGCAGGTCGTGTCTGCAGCATCTGATGGGAGGAAATCATGCTGAATTTAGACGTGGTCTCACTTTCACCTGGAAAACAACGTTGTGATCTCAAGTAAAATCTGGAACCCAGAGGATGAACCCTGGAGACGTTAACGAGCCCCTGACCTTTCCTCTGACGCCTCCGTCAGGACAAACGTGACGGCCGGGCGGAGTCGTCCTGTCACACGACTCCTTGTGAAACTCTTCATCCCTGTTTTCTCTCACTTCCTGTTTCGCCTCTCAGTCTGTTTCCTCTGATGAACCACAGAGTTTAAAACTGAGGATCTGAAACCAGAGAAACTGATCAACATCTGCACATCAGCCAACCGCCACAAATCAGTCGGTTACAGATGTGTCACTGTGGATGAAGAAACTCCACGTTCCTTTAATGTAGCAAAGCTGAAATGTATTTTCAGGTCAGTCAGGTCCAGTGACGGCGCTCGGCTCTGAGCTGTGACGGTGATTCTCAGTTGTAGTTCAACTGAAACGATCAGTTGATGGTGGAAATAATTGGAGATGAATTTTCTTTCCATCTTCTGATCAGTTAATCTAGTAACACTTGCACCTCTACAAGCATTTATGACATATTTTGATGAATCTACCAAATCCTGGTCCTTAATGACAGAAGTTTAATTCAGCATCGTATTGTTGTTAATGAAACAGGCAGCGAGGAGTTTTCTGCCCTCAGTCCTGTCTGCAGGTGTTGATGTGTCGTACTGTACAGAAACTTCTCCTGCTGCCCTGTTGCTCTTGTATTGAGTCAGCCTGGATGACAGCATCAGTTTAAAGCCTCAACTGGGTTTAGTGAGGGTGGAGGATGGAGGGTGGAGGGTGGAGGATGGAGGGTGGAGGGTGGAGGGTGGATGGTGGATGGAGGGAGGATTAGAGGGAGGGACAGAGGGCCACAGGAAGCGGCGGCGGGGCGTTCCCTCCATCTGGAAGCATTTAGAGCTGCTCAGCTGAGGCTGAATTCCTCCTGAAGACGTTCACCAGGCCAACTGTGACTCAACACACACACACACACACACACACACACACACACACACACACACACAGGCAGGCTGACGTCAGCAGCATCACTGACAGATGAAACTCCACCTGAAGGTTCAGTGAGCTCACAGCTACTGATCTGATTTATTATCAGTCATCAGTCTGGATGAAGTCTGTGTGTGTGTGTGTGTGTGTGTGTGTGTGTGTTTTGAGGATGGCTGTGAGTGAATGTGTTACATGTTGTCAGGTGTGAATCCATTCCGTTACTCTGAGCACCTGTTCTTCATCATCATCGTCCTCACTGAGTTTCTCTCTGGGACGTTGTGTTTCTTCGCTCCTTCATGTTGCTGCTCTGAGTTTTGTGCAGCGTCTGTCAGCGACCTCATCACAGATGTTGATCTTGTGTCTCACAGTGTGAATGAAGCAGGAGATGTGGATGAACTCTCTGCTGTACCGGCAGATGACACATGAACGCTTCTATTAAAGCTCAACATGAATGACACGTTAGTGCAGCGTCCTGCTGACTGGACTCTTTCTGCTCCTCATCATCAGTGACGACGATCTGAAGGAAACAATTCTGACTTGTTTTTGTTCCCTGGAGATAAAAACAGTTCAGAGGCTTCGTCCTCGCTGCGTCTCTCCCTCGTCTCTCAGCTGCCCTCTAGTTAAGATACTATTTCTTTTTAGGAACTCCAGCTTCAGTTCAACTTCTTTAATCCCATCAAACTTCCAGTGAAGTTGAAACAGTTTGGTGGCCTGATTCAACATCAGACTGAGAGATTTATGAGTTGGACCTGAATCTGGTAGAAGGTTCTGTAGCTCAGATCCGCAGGTTGTGCTGGTTGTTGATGGCGGCAGCAGTGATTCAGGACCGTGTGGACTCGTGAAGGTCTCGTCAGAAGACATATTGTGTTTCTGTGTCTGCAGTGAGTCTCTGAGCTGTGAAGTGTTTCCTGGAGGCGTCACAGTTGCATGTTTGGCAGCTGATGGTCTGCAGGGTGGAGCTGCTGTTTGCCCGCTTGGCGTGTTGAGACTGATCTGCGGCCAGGCCTCCGCCATCAGAGGCGGAGTCTGACTGCAGCGTCAGCAGGGAGGACGCCGCCCCTCGGTGACGGGCTGCAGCTGTAATGCCCTCCATGTGTTGTTTGTTGCTCCCCTTTTCTTCATTTCATTTCTCCCTCTTCTCTCTGGATCAGTGAGTCGCTGCTGGACCTGATTCTTACTTTAAGCTTTCAGCCAGTAATCCCTCCCTTCATCCCCCGAATCTGTCCTCCGTCATCGCTCTGACTCAGTCCGGTCCTGGGTTCTGTTTCACGGGTCGGCTTCGTCGCCATCAGACAGTCAGTGAACTCAGTGACCAACATGACGTCGCTGCTCTGCAGCAGGAGGACGAGTGCTCGGTCACAGAGGACAGTTTCTGTGTCGACCAGGTTCAATTTATATTAAAGGAACAGTTCAACGTTTCTGTAGAATACGAAGTTGAACTGTGGACAGAGCCGTGCACGCTGCTCCCCCTTTGTCTAGTCTTCATGCTAAGCTAAGCTAACCACGTCCTAAAGCTCCAGCTCTGTACTGAGCCTGAACGCTCTCCACTTCCACTTTACATCCGCCTAGTTCAGCAAACTTTACAAACAGGCAAACGCCTCAGTGTAACTGTATATTCTTGTCATACATCATTAGAGAGATTCAACTCTGAGGTCACAGAAGTGACATTGTTCCTCCAGACAGCTGAATATTTCCTCCAACATGTGTGAAGTGTTTGTGATTAAATGTGAACCTGGACGTGTCAGACTACATGATGTGGCCTCACTGAGTTTCCAGGACCAGTTAGAGTTCGTCTGCAGGCTGACTGAATAATTAATTCAGTGTTTTAAAACATCTATTGATTAATGAAAGAAGCACTTACAGACATCAGCTCATGACCTCTCAGAGGAGGCTGAGATGTTTCCAGGCCTGAGAGCAGCGAGTCCACATGGTGAAGGACTCTGCAGCCTCTGTGTCCATCCTCTGTCCTCTCTCCTCTGTCCTCTGTCCTCTCTCCTCTCTCCTCTGTCCTCTCTCCTCTGTCCTCTCTCCTCTCTCCTCTGTCCTCTGTCCTCTGTCCTCTCTCCTCTGTCCTCTGTCCTCTCTCCTCTCTCCTCTGTCCTCTCTCCTCTGTCCTCTCTCCTCTCTCCTCTGTCCTCTGTCCTCTGTCCTCTCTCCTCTGTCCTCTCTCCTCTGTCCTCTCTCCTCTCTCCTCTGTCCTCTCTCCTCTCTCCTCTCTCCTCTGTCCTCTGTCCTCTGTCCTCTCTCCTCTGTCCTCTGTCCTCTCTCCTCTGTCCTCTCTCCTCTGTCCTCTGTCCTCTCTCCTCTGTCCTCTGTCCTCTGTCCTCTGTCCTCTCTCCTCTGTCCTCTGTCCTCTGTCCTCTGTCCTCTCTCCTCTGTCCTCTGTCCTCTGTCCTCTCTCCTCTGTCCTCTGTCCTCTCTCCTCTGTCCTCTGTCCTCTGTCCTCTCTCCTCTGTCCTCTCTCCTCTCTCCTCTGTCCTCTGTCCTCTGTCCTCTCTCCTCTGTCCTCTCTCCTCTGTCCTCTGTCCTCTCTCCTCTGTCCTCTCTCCTCTGTCCTCTGTCCTCTCTCCTCTGTCCTCTGTCCTCTGTCCTCTCTCCTCTGTCCTCTGTCCTCTGTCCTCTGTCCTCTCTCCTCTGTCCTCTCTCCTCTCTCCTCTGTCCTCTGTCCTCTGTCCTCTCTCCTCTGTCCTCTGTCCTCTCTCCTCTGTCCTCTCTCCTCTGTCCTCTCTCCTCTGTCCTCTGTCCTCTCTCCTCTCTCCTCTGTCCTCTCTCCTCTCTCCTCTGTCCTCTCTCCTCTGTCCTCTGTCCTCTGTCCTCTCTCCTCTGTCCTCTCTCCTCTGTCCTCTGTCCTCTCTCCTCTGTCCTCTCTCCTCTCTCCTCTGTCCTCTGTCCTCTGTCCTCTGTCCTCTCTCCTCTGTCCTCTGTCCTCTCTCCTCTCTCCTCTCTCCTCTGTCCTCTCTCCTCTCTCCTCTCTCCTCTGTCCTCTGTCCTCTGTCCTCTCTCCTCTCTCCTCTGTCCTCTGTCCTCTGTCCTCTGTCCTCTCTCCTCTGTCCTCTGTCCTCTCTCCTCTGTCCTCTGTCCTCTGTCCTCTCTCCTCTGTCCTCTGTCCTCTGTCCTCTGTCCTCTCTCCTCTGTCCTCTCTCCTCTGTCCTCTCTCCTCTGTCCTCTGTCCTCTCTCCTCTGTCCTCTGTCCTCTGTCCTCTCTCCTCTGTCCTCTGTCCTCTCTCCTCTGTCCTCTCTCCTCTCTCCTCTGTCCTCTCTCCTCTCTCCTCTGTCCTCTCTCCTCTGTCCTCTCTCCTCTGTCCTCTGTCCTCTGTCCTCTGTCCTCTCTCCTCTGTCCTCTCTCCTCTGTCCTCTGTCCTCTCTCCTCTGTCCTCTGTCCTCTGTCCTCTGTCCTCTGTCCTCTGTCCTCTCTCCTCTGTCCTCTGTCCTCTCTCCTCTGTCCTCTGTCCTCTGTCCTCTGTCCTCTCTCCTCTCTCCTCTGTCCTCTCTCCTCTCTCCTCTGTCCTCTCTCCTCTGTCCTCTCTCCTCTCCCCTCTGTCCTCGCTCCTCTGTCGTCTGTCCTCTGTCCTCTCTCCTCTGTCCTCTGTCCTCTCTCCTCTGTCCTCTGTCCTCTGTCCTCTCTCCTCTCTCCTCTGTCCTCTGTCCTCTCTCCTCTGTCCTCTCTCCTCTCTCCTCTGTCCTCTGTCCTCTGTCCTCTCTCCTCTCTCCTCTGTCCTCTGTCCTCTGTCCTCTCTCCTCTGTCCTCTGTCCTCTGTCCTCTCTCCTCTGTCCTCTCTCCTCTCTCCTCTGTCCTCTGTCCTCTGTCCTCTGTCCTCTCTCCTCTGTCCTCTGTCCTCTCTCCTCTCTCCTCTCTCCTCTGTCCTCTCTCCTCTGTCCTCTGTCCTCTCTCCTCTGTCCTCTGTCCTCTGTCCTCTCTCCTCTGTCCTCTCTCCTCTCTCCTCTCTCCTCTGTCCTCTGTCCTCTGTCCTCTCTCCTCTGTCCTCTGTCCTCTCTCCTCTCTCCTCTCTCCTCTGTCCTCTCTCCTCTGTCCTCTGTCCTCTGTCCTCTGTCCTCTGTCCTCTCTCCTCTGTCCTCTGTCCTCTCTCCTCTCTCCTCTGTCCTCTCTCCTCTGTCCTCTGTCCTCTCTCCTCTGTCCTCTGTCCTCTCTCCTCTCTCCTCTGTCCTCTCTCCTCTGTCCTCTCTCCTCTCTCCTCTGTCCTCTCTCCTCTGTCCTCTCTCCTCTGTCCTCTGTCCTCTGTCCTCTCTCCTCTGTCCTCTGTCCTCTGTCCTCTGTCCTCTCTCCTCTCTCCTCTGTCCTCTGTCCTCTGTCCTCTGTCCTCTCTCCTCTGTCCTCTCTCCTCTGTCCTCTGTCCTCTGTCCTCTCTCCTCTGTCCTCTGTCCTCTCTCCTCTGTCCTCTCTCCTCTCTCCTCTGTCCTCTGTCCTCTGTCCTCTCTCCTCTGTCCTCTGTCCTCTCTCCTCTCTCCTCTGTCCTCTCTCCTCTGTCCTCTCTCCTCTCTCCTCTGTCCTCTGTCCTCTGTCCTCTGTCCTCTCTCCTCTCTCCTCTGTCCTCTGTCCTCTGTCCTCTGTCCTCTGTCCTCTGTCCTCTCTCCTCTGTCCTCTGTCCTCTCTCCTCTCTCCTCTGTCCTCTGTCCTCTCTCCTCTCTCCTCTGTCCTCTCTCCTCTGTCCTCTGTCCTCTGTCCTCTGTCCTCTCTCCTCTGTCCTCTCTCCTCTGTCCTCTGTCCTCTCTCCTCTGTCCTCTCTCCTCTCTCCTCTGTCCTCTCTCCTCTGTCCTCTGTCCTCTGTCCTCTGTGAGGCTGTTTTCATTGTCTTGTTGTTTCTTTCTGCTGCCATGCGAGCTGAACAGTAACTCTCCTCCAACACCTCACAGCCTCCATTCTCTCTCTCTCAGGTTTCCTCTGTTGAACTCTGCACACGTTCTTTCCAAGACATAAATACGGCGAGTTAAAGCTCTGAAGAGGAAGCAGTATTGTTAGTCTGAAGGTCGTTTCCCTCTGAACAGGAAGTGGAACATGTGCAGTAATCACAGAGAACAGTTCCAGCTCGTATCAGAGGAACTCTCAGCAGGAGAGTCTCTGACTGCGTCTCTCAGCTGTTCTCTGGTCAGCTGTTCTCTGGTCAGCTGTTCTCTGGTCAGCTGTTCTCTGGTCAGCTGTTCTCTGATCAGCCTTGATGAGGCAGCTGATGTCTGTATTTACCCTGTGCTGTCTCCAGGAACATCACCTGAACCTGCAGGTGAAACCTGAAGCCGTCGGACGCTTTCTGCTGACACCATCACACATCTTTTATTCATGAAGAGACGATTTCAGGCTGGAAGAAGTCCAACAGAGTCAGAACCGGCTCACCACCCTCAGCACACAGCCTCACCAGGCTCCTCCCACAACACGACACACACACACTGCATCACACACCTTCTTACTCCAGCCCGTCCTGTTTACATCTAACGTGTTCGTTACATCACAACTTTGGACCTCTTGGACTTTTTTCTGTCCTTCAAGCACCTGAGCAGTGAACATGTTGTGATGCAGCCTGTCAGGGTGACGTTACATGTCAGTAGACCGTCTTGAGACCGTCATGAGTGTGCGGCCATTTTGTGACCACACACTCATGATGGGAAGCTCAAATGTGGTACGGATGTGTGTGTGACGACAAGGTGGACGGCAGTGTTTGCTGAGGGTGTGTGTGTGTGTGTGTGTGTGGTTGTGATCTATACTGTTGTATGTACACTCAGACAAGTGTGTGTGTGTGTGTGTGTGTGTGTGTGTGTGTGTGTGCAGTGTAAACTGTGTGTTTTAAAGGTGACCTTTAACAGCTGGACAAACAGCAGCGTGCGTCAGAAGGAAGAGTGGAGGTTTGTTTGTCTCTCTGTTGTACAGATTTGGTTTTATTTGCGACGTCTCATTCTTCAGATCATTTTCCTCTCAGCTGTCTCTCTGCTGGTTGCCCGGCAACCTCACAGCCATGACAGGACTCCAGGAAGTGAGCGTGTCAGGCCCCCGAGGAGGAGTGCTGGGCTTTGAAGCCAGTTTTCACTGACCGCGACTCTTTATATTAATATTTTGTAAAAACAAGCTGTCGGCCGGCTGGTTTCCTCTGACACTCATCACTAGAAATCTAAGAGAGTAGAGAGTAATCGGATACAGCAGAGCAGAGTGGAGTAATACTCTCCTTCTTTGTTGGAGTTTTCCTGCTGAAGTCTTAAAGCTTTTGTCTCTGTTTGGTTTCCAGTTCACAGCCGAGTGTCGCCCAGTTTAAGAGCAGCCACACCCGACTGCCACAGATCGCTTTACACACACACACACACACACACACACACACACACACACACACGCCGTGTGTGTGTGTGTGTGTGTGTGTGTGTGTGTGTGTGACACAGCAGATGTGATGTAAAATCCTCTCTTGTTGAAATATGATGAAACCTGCTGGTGAAGCTGCAGAAATCAAGCGTTTGTGCAACGTTTTCCTCAGAGCGGGTGAATGTGGCGAGCGGTCGCTTCACCCGAGAAGAGTTTCAACACAAACTGACGATGTTCAGCTTCTCTGGACGATCTGAGTCCATGTGGTTCTTGTTTGGCTGCAACGAGGGATGTAAACTTTAATTAGTGTTTAACTGATAATCACCTTCATCAGTTACTCATTAATGGACCTGATGTATAAAACATGATGGTTCATCAGCAACAGTTTTATCTCTTTATTTCTGTTAATTTTAGTTTTAGGGATCAGCTGATATGTTTTCTTTATGGCCGATAACTGATCATTAGTTCTGAAGAACAACAATAACTGCAATCGCAGACCGATGTGGGTCTGCAGTCAAAGTCCTGCTCACAAAGACGAGACAAAAACTGACTTAAGATGCTGATGATGATGGTGATGATGGTGATGATGGTGATGATGATGATGGTGATGATGGTGATGATGGTGATGATGATGATGGTGGTGATGATGATGATGATGGTGATGATGATGATGAAGATGATGGTGATGATGATGATGATGATGAAGATGATGATGGTGATGAAGGTGATGATGATGATGATGGTGGTGATGGTGATGAAGGTGATGGTGATGATGATGATGAAGATGATGATGATGATGATGATGATGATGGTGATGATGATGATGATGATGATGATGATGGTGGTGATGATGGTGATGATGATGATGGTGGTGATGATGAAGATGATGGTGATGATGATGATGGTGGTGATGATGGTGATGAAGGTGATGGTGATGATGATGATGAAGATGATGATGATGATGGTGTGTCTGCAGGCTATGACTTTGCGGAGGTGCTGCGCTGGTTCGGCGAGCGGGTGGATCGGATCATTCTGCTGTTCGACGCTCACAAGCTGGACATCTCTGACGAGTTCTCCGAGGCCATCAAAGCCTTCAAAGGTCAAGACGACAAGATCCGCGTCGTCCTCAACAAGGCCGACCAGGTGAGACTGGCAGGACGAGGAGCAGACGGCTTCATCGTCATCAGAAAGATAAACTGACCTCCTCTTCCTCACCTGTGCGCGCAGGTGGACACGCAGCAGCTGATGCGAGTGTACGGCGCCCTCATGTGGTCGCTGGGGAAGGTGATCAACACTCCAGAGGTGGTGAGAGTTTACCTGGGCTCCTTCTGGGCCAAACCGCTGCAGAACAGTGAGAACAGGTCAGAGGACGGAGGACTGTTTATTGATTGATTGATTGATTGATTGATTGATTGATTTACTCACTCGTCCACTTCCTCCTCCTCAGGCGTCTGTTCGAGGCGGAGTCTCAGGACCTCTTCAAGGACATCCAGAGTCTCCCGAGAAACGCAGCGCTGCGTAAACTCAACGACCTCATCAAGAGAGCGCGGCTCGCTAAGGTGAGACAGGAAATGACACGTTGTGTTTGGAGTTAACGCTGAGGCCACCGTGATGTTTAGTTTGGTCCTGGAATGTTTGGTTGAGTGTCCCGGACAGAAACGTGATCACTGTGGAGAACTGAGATGGGAGTCAGAGAGGGGCCTCTGGATGTGTTAGCTTAGCTTAGCACAAAGACTGGAAGTGAAGGGAAACTGTTAGCTCGCTCCTCAGAAGAGAAAATCAAAGCACAGCTCTTCTGTTTGCTGTCAGATTAACTAATCCCTGAATCCACAGTCTTCACTCAGTCTGATAAACATTCAGTATTGACTTTTATTTTGAAAAGCAGGACACAGGAAGCAGAGAAGCTTCTGCTTTCTGAGAATTAAGAAGCAGAAGTGAGACGAGAGTCAGATTCAGTGGAAATCAAATGTTAATCTCAAACTCAGAGACGCTTCATCGCTGATCCTGGAGCTGTGTTTGGACCCAACACGTGAGGTCCGGTTCTGGAAGCTTCTGTCAACCAATAAATCAGAACTCAGGTTGAATGTGTGTTTGATGTTCAGAGGGTGAAGGAGGAGGTGAAGGAGGAGGTGAAGGAGGAGGTGGCCAACGTTTCTGTTGTTTTAGTTCCTGAAGAAAAACAACTTCCTTCAGGAAACCTTCCTTCTTTTCATCGAGGAGTGATGGTTGTTTTCCACTCTGAAGCTCTGCTGACATCACTTCCTCCACCTCCTCCACCTCCTGCACCTCCTGCACCTCCTCCACCTCCTGCACCTCCTGCACCTCCTGCACCTCCTCCACCTCCTGCACCTCCTGCACCTCCTGCACCTCCTGCACCTCCTCCACCTCCTGCACCTCCTGCACCTCCTGCACCTCCTCCACCTCCTGCACCTCCTGCACCTCCTGCACCTCCTGCACCTCCTCCACCTCCTGCACCTCCTGCACCTCCTGCACCTCCTCCACCTCCTGCACCTCCTCCACCTCCTGCACCTCCTGCACCTCCTGCACCTCCTGCACCTCCCTCTTACACTTTGTTAAGAAAGACACATCTTGTGTTGATTCATAATAAATTACAAAGTCAAGATAATCCCCTTCATACATGCAGAATGTAACTGTGACAGGACACGCAGCAGAACACGGAGGAGTTCTGGCAAAGTTCTGGTGAAGTTCTGTTGAAGCTCGAGCTGAACAACTTTCAGTCAACAAACAGAATCTTTCTTTTTAAATCCTCGGTGTTGACGTGTGGACACTCTGACCTTCCTCTCGTCTGTCAGAGCGTATTTCTGTTTTTCCTCCTTCAGTATTAACTATTGATTAATGACTCTGATGTGCTCAGACGCCCCCCTCCTCCTCCTCCTCCCTCCCTTCCTTCCTTCCTTCCACCTCCCATGATGCCGTGGGCCGTTATGAGGGATTGATGGCTCTCTGCCCTCCTGCATTCCTTCCTCCTCCTCCTCCTCCTCATCCCTGTGCAGCGGTGTAGTTTCCCCTCTGACCCGGCGTCGCTCCGTCTCCTGTTTCTCTCTCCGCCCTCATCAGTTACATATTGTATGTAAACAAGAGGAAACATGTTGAGATCATTCATGTATGAGACACTCCAGCTCTCCGTACTTCCTACAGTTCATCTTTTCATACTCCAGAGTTCCGTTGTGCTTTTTCTTTTTGGTGCTGACTCCATTTTGACTTCACCACGTGACTCCTCCCCCTCCTGCAGGTGCACGCCTACATCGTGAGCTACCTGAAGAAGGAGATGCCGTCTCTGTTCGGCCGGGAGAAGAAGAAGGAGGAGCTGATCATGAGGCTGCCGGAGATCTACACCATCCTGCAGAGGGAGCACCACATCAGCCCCGGAGACTTCCCCAACGTCACCAAGATGCAGGTACGGACACTGACAGGAAGTGACATCATCAGATGCTGTTAGTCAGTTAGCTCAGTTAGCCGTGCATGCAGATAGCATGCTAACGTCAGTGGCCATCTCTTCTAATACACAGATGTGATGACGCCACAGCTGTTTGATTTCTGTGAAGTTTTGAATGTTTCCATCTCAAATGTTTACATATTGAAACTTTCAAGTTATTCTGATGGGGAATCAGGCCTGGAAAGTCTTTGAAAAGTCCTTGAAGTTGTTGTTTCAGACGGTGTGGGAACCTTGAAAGTGACAGTGCAGATTTACGTCACGTTTGTCTGAGAACAAACTGATCTGCAGATGACAGTAAACACATTACTGAGCTTTACTGATGTCAGAGAGGAACACACACACACACACACACACACACACACACACTCTGCAGCTGTGTGAGGCCTGTAGAGATACTGCACTGCAGGTGTGTGTGTGTGTGTGTGTGTGTGTGTGTGTTCCCCAGCTACACTTGCATTTATTGGATTATTGGCGAGAGAGGATGTTTCACATTTTTCAGTTCCCTGGTGAGATGTGAGCCCTCAGGACACACACACACACACACACACACACACACACACACACACACACACACACACACACACACACACACACACACACACGTTGTGTAGTGTCCTCCTGTGTTGTGTTCCTCAGAGGTCAGAGGTCATCACAGACTTTCTGTCCAGCTGCAGAAAGAAAACAGGAGGTTTGACTCAGTTCAGTTCATCACTTGTGCCTTCAGTGCTTCAGCCAATCAGGTTCATTCACCTGTGATGTCATCCTGCACTGATTTTATTTTTTGTATTTTTTTAATGAGCAGAGAAAGATTCTCATTGGCTGAATTTCTTCTGCCTGAACAAACCAGATCATAAACTCTCTTTGTGTTCATGACTGAACAAACAAACTGACCTTAAAGGAAAACACACTTCATACTGTTGCACTGTGTTTATGTGGCGGACCCTGCCACCTCTCTGTCTTCACACAGTGTTGTGGGACCTCATCTGATGGAGACACTTTGTATTATTACCACATTAACATTGTAAAGATTTAAGTTCGGACTCTGACTTGCTCTGAGGTCAGTTTTTGTTTGACTCTGGGTTTTATCGCCCTCTGTCTGTGACCAGCAGGAACTGCAACAAACACGTCTCTTTACAAACAAACAACCTTTCTCTAAATACAAGCAAAGAAACAACCAATCAGAGCAGAGAACATGAACATGTGTTTGGTGGCGAGCAGGTTGGTCAGGATGTTTCTGAGCTGACTGTGTGTCTCTCCTGCAGGACATGCTGCAGCACTACGACTTCAACAAGTTCCCGTCTCTGAAGATGAAGCTGATCGAGTCCGTGGACAAGATGTTGGCCACAAAGATCGCCGTTCTGATGACAATGATCCGGGAGGAGGAGTCGAAGGTGCCGCCAGCCATGGTGTCCGGCGGCGCCTTCGAGGGCTCCCAGGACGGGCCCTTCGGTCACGGCTACGGCGAGGGCATCAGCGCCGGGGCGGACGCCGAGGACTGGATCGTCAGCCGCGAGAAGCACCGCTACGACGAGCTCTTCTACATGCTGATGCCCGTCAACGGCAAGATCACTGGCGTCAACGCCAAGAAGGAGATGATGAACTCGCGGCTGCCCAACAACGTGCTGGGGAAGATCTGGAAGCTGGCCGACTGCGACCACGACGGCATGCTGGACGACGAGGAGTTCGCGCTCGCTCAGCACCTCATCAAGATCAAACTGGAGGGCTATGAGCTGCCCACCGAGCTGCCCGACCACCTGGTGCCCCCGTCCCACCGCAAAAACCCCACTGCAGACGCCCTGTACAACCACAGCGAGGACTAGAGCGCCGACAGGGCGGCGAGAGGACGATTCTGCAGCTGATGTTCAGACTAACATGAGAACCAATCAGCAAGTAGAAGGTCAAAGGTTGGAGTTCAGGATGAACACAGGAGGAGGAGCTCGCCACCAAGATGATCTTCAACCATCATTAAATAATCACATGTGAAAATCACACAAACAAACAGGGACTGAGGACATGCTTTTATTTTGGTAAGGTTTTATATATTGTAGTTGCCTTTAAAGCACCAAAGAAGAAGAAAAACATGTAATATCGCTTGATATGTTACTAATTCTGCCTTCACTTTTATTCAGCAGTATCTTAATATTGAGCCAATTTCCTGCCTTGTTTCCCTCCTGATGCGCCGCTCGGGTCAAACTGATCTCTGATCTGATTTCCTGTAAGCTGCATGAGCGTCTCTTGAGTTTTCTGTCCAAACTGAAACACCCACGAGTTTATTTTATGAAAGAGATTTAAAACTTTTCTTCAGAAAAAAGTTTCATTCTGGAATTTTTTACACCATTAAGCATATACATATATATATATATATATATATATATATATATATATATATATATATATATATATATATATATATATATATATATATATAAAAATAACTTTTTAAAATTTGTCTTTGAATATTTTACCCTCTAAGGCGTCTGAAGAACCACACAGACGCATCAATATATTTATATTTTAACAAAATATAATAAAATATTAAAATGACGTCACATCACAGAAATGAATCAGATCAGAGAAATCTTCCTGCGTCGAGCTGCAGAGTCGTCTTCACTTCCACGTTTGGACCAGTGAGCGTTCACTCAGCCGGTCCATCAGTCTCAGAACCAGGACGCTGAGTTCGCAGGGTGGTCGGAGGTCAAAGGTCAGAGTCTGTTGTTTGAACAGCTCTCAGTCGGAGACGGCGGTGGAAACGTCCGCCCGCTCTGCTGCTGCAGCTCGCAGCCGTTAACTCGTCCTCCGGGACCTCTGACCTCTGACCTCTGCTCACTGCGTACTCTGCTCCTGATGGAAACACATGGAAACACTCGAACGTATGTCGACACTCAAATTCTCTACAGCCGTGTGAGGAACTGCTGCTCCTCCTCCACCAGAACATCTTCCGCCATTTTGTGTCTCATTAAAACAACTTTTCTGCTTTTCTTTTGTCTTCTTAAGAGAAAATGTCGCTTGTGAGAAACTGTCAGGTGTTGTAGTATAAAGAGAGGACGGTGTCCTGTCTTCACGTCCAGTGTGAAACCACAAGTACTTAATAACATGATGTCATCCTGATGTAATCGTCTCCGTCTGCAGGTCCCACATTTCACATCAACGTCCACATCAAGTTTCATCCATAAACCTCCACAAAACCAGTAAAGAGCCACTAATGTTAGCCGCTAACGTTAGCCGCTAATGTTAGTCCCTAATGTTAGCCTCTAATGTTAGCCTCTAATGTTAGCCGCTAATGTTAGTCCCTAATGTTAGCCGCTAATGTTAGCCGCAAATGTTAGCCGCTAATGTTAGTCCCTAATGTTAGCCTCTAATGTTAGCCTCTAATGTTAGCCGCTAATGTTAGCCGCTAATGTTAGCCTCTAATGTTAGCCGCTAATGTTAGCCGCAAATGTTAGCTGCTAATGTTAGCTGTAAATGTTAGCCTAAACTCCTTAGACATAACTTTAGATTTCATTTCATTTTTTAACATCAGTCACCGTTAAAGGAAACGTTTTCCATTTGCAAACGTACAGACGTGAGTCAGTGAACGCAGCAGTGAATGTTTCTCTGAATGTGCCTTTATGTAGCCTAATAACAGGAAGTTCAGTTTGGAGGAAGTTAACGTCTCATCTTGTCGTCTTCACAGTTATTCTGTCGGGTCCAAACGGACGTGTGCAGTTCTGTAGCTGCAGCAGGAGCCTGCAGTGTTTGTGCGAGTGGGTTATTTTCAGATTAGCTTCCTGTTCCACAGCTGATATTAATGAATGTGCTTCCAGCTCAGATGTCAAAGCTACATTTGCACATTTCCCAGCAGTGTCTGTTCATGCAACGCGTGTCGACGCCCTCTGTTTCTATGACGGGACGGCCGTCGTCCTCGAGGACGCAGCAGACGGGCGGCTTCTGTTTTGTGCCTTTGACCTGCGAAATAAAGTTTAATGTGTTGATCAGAATCTGTTGAGCTCTGAGCATTTCATCTCCTCATGAGGGGACGTCTGTGGAGCGATGAGTCGTCTCCGTTTTGATTTAAAGTCCATAAAATTCAGGATTTCAGTGAATGAACGTGTCAAATTATCTGTCTGGTGGGAGGAGCCTCCATCTGGTGGGAGGAGCCTATCAGAGCGTCTTCTCACAGTCCAACTGATGGTTCAAATCTTCACTTATCAGAATGTAAAAGTCTTTATTTTTGTGATTTTGACGTATTTTGTATTCTTGCTGTGTGAATGTTACTGGTCAGCTGTCTGTTACTCTGTTCTGATCACGTGTTATTGATTATCTCATCTGATCGGCGAGATGGAGACTAATAAAGTTTATTCAATACGTGTACTCAACATGTGGTGGTGGTCGCAGAGTTTCTGTTTGTAACTGAGAATGTCCTTTCATGTTTCACAGGGAGATTTACATGAGATTTACATGTGAAACGAAACATTTCACCGCTGAGAAATGACTCGTTTCATAACATCTGGAGAGTCTAGAAGAGCTGAACGCTTAAATTAGGAAGAAAACAGTCGGTACATGAAGGCAGACGTCTCCCAGACTCTGCAGCTCGCAGCAGAATGATCAGGATGGACAGAAAGAGCAAGTACGAGGAAAAATGTGTGTTTTAGATTTTGGAGTGAAACTTCCCTTTAAGGAGAAACGTGATGAGGCACAAAGTCACTTAAGCAGCTTTGACTAGCTGCAGTGTGCAGGTCTGAACCTCATGACAGAGCTTTATAATGAAGGTTTTAAAGGACCAGTCCACTCAAACGATCCGGACACTCAGGAGCTGTTTTATCTTATTTAGCAGAAAATCGTTCCAATCAAAACTCTCCAGTCTCCGCTGGCCGTTGCATAACTTCCTGTTCCTGTGGAGTCAGGGTGAAGGATGGACGTGTGTCATTACTCAGGAAACACACACACACACACACACACACACACACACACACACCTCCTCTCTGTCCTCAGACGCAGCAGGAGTTCATGTTTTATTAAACTGTTCCTTCACTCATGAATGTGTCTGAATGTGTTTAACGTCTGATCGGACTTTGAAGAAGGTTTTTCTTTCAGCTCTCAAGTACAAAGAGACGTCAGAGTGAAGGAGACGCTGCTGTAGTTTTAACAAGCTGATGATGATGATGATGATGATGAGCCTGTTGAAGGTCGAGCTGCAGCCTGAGAGCTGATGTTTCCTGCAGACAGTGAACTAAACTTTCACTCTGAGACGTGACCCTGCTGATTCTGGTTTATCATAAAGCTTCATTCAGCTGACTGCAGAGAGACAGAGAGTGTGTGTGTGTGTGTGTGTGTGTGTGTGTGTGTGTGTGTGTGTGTGTGTGTGTGTGTGTGTGTGTGTGCGTGTGTGTGTGTGAACTTTGAAGCCATTGGATTTACAGCTTGAGCAGCTCCACTCACCTGACAGCAGGTGCAGGGGGTCAAAGTTCACACTGACATGTATGAACACACACACACACACACACACACACAGACACACACAGACACACACAGACAGCACCATCAGATCGTTCAGATTCCGTCACGTCTTTGGATCTCTCACTGTGTCTGAGGTTCTGCAGCTGAAGGTAAGAAGTGTGTTTGTGTGCTGGTCGGATCCGTTCGAGCCTCAGGAGCTGCTCCTCCGTCTCTTTGCTCTCTGAGTGAGTCCGGAGACTTTAGTTTACTGTGAGTGTTGTTTATTCTCCTCAGGTTATTTCTGTCCTGCGGGATTGTGCGTCTCCGTTTCCTGTTCATGTAATGAAGCTCAGAGATAATAAAATCCACAGCGTATCTTTATTTAAATCTGCAGGCCGACTTGATGCTTCTGACTACAGACGGATGTTACTGCAGCCACTTTGCTCTTAAGAGAAGAAATGAAATCAGACTGGATGAATCAGAGGTGTTGAGCCGTGATGTAGAACTGTAAACTGTGTGTATGCAGATGACGCCGTCTTATACACACATGCTGAACAGCAGAGCTCGCAGCTACGCAGCTAATAGCTGCACCAACATTATCTCAGTTACATCTGAGTCCAAATGAAACTCAGGTTTTCTAAAATCATGTTACAGACTCTGATATTTGCATCCTCATCAGAACGTCACATGTTGTTTGTACTCTACCTGTTTCCTACCTGCTGACGGACCACAGATGCTAGTTAGCTTTAAGCTAATCTGGTAGAGTGCATCAAATGGTGACGTTCATGTTCCTGGTAGATAAATGGGCTCAAAATAATATCAGAATATTTTTAGGCTGTAGTGTGATACACAATATATGTCATTGTGTTTTAAAATTAATACTTCATAAATAAATAAAAGAACTCTGCGGCAAAACAAACATCAGGACATTTCTGACTAAATCCTGTTGTGATGCTGCAAAATCAAAAACAGTCATGAACGTGGAAATAACGGCCCAGAAACTTTCAAAAATGATGTCACTTTACTGTAAATGAAGTAAAATGAAAAGTGTCGTACAAAGTACAACAGACACACACACACACACACACACACACACGGATTATGATGGCTGAGGTATTTTTACAGCGCTGTATTGAGGGTGTGACTGCTGCTGTCAGCAGGAAGTAAAATAAACTCTTCACTCTTCGTTCTGTGACTCGATATTCAAGTATAAATTCGAGGTACTTTACATTTCTGCAGATATTGTTCTTTGTACTAAACTACAGCTGTAGTTACTCGTCACTCTTCAGATTTCCGTCCTGTCCAGTGAAAACCAGATGTGTTGGATGTTTGTGATGAACTGACAGTGCTGTGAAAAGTCCCCAGCAGTACTGCAGTAAAAGTCTCTGATGTTAAATGTTACGTCAGTAAAATAATCAGCTGATTTAGATAATGTGCAGCATGTGATCTGTAGAGTAACTGATTACTTGATGGATGAATCGTGGAGCTCTTGTGATTCCTTCAGCTCCAGAATCAGAACTTAAATCTCCTCCAACATCAGAACTTGATGTACAGATTTGTGTTTTATGTCCTGATCACATTTCTGCTCCCCCCTTTACTTCTCACTGCTGAGTCTGATCACTTTTAACCATATTTGAAACGTGTGTGCTCTTCCAGCCAATCAGGATGGAGGGTGAGGAGGATGGGGCGGGGCGAGTCAGGGAGCTGCAGGAGCAGAGGATGGCGGTCCAGAAGAAAACCTTCACCAAGTGGATGAACAGCGTCTTCTCCAAGAACGGGGTGAGACGGCAGGATGATGAGAGGTTTTTATCTCACAGTGGAAAGATTCTGGTTCTGATCTTACTGTTCTATAACCAGCAGACATGAGGTTCTGAAGGATGTGACAGAGGAGTCCATGAGTCTCTGTGGGTTACAGCTGAACATGTTCCTCTGTTAGTTAGTTACTTTATGTCTGTGTCAGGCTGATATCTGACCCTGAACCAGATCCAGGCCCGGGAGGAGGAACAGAACAGTGCTGAGTCGCTGTATTAATGTTGATTACAGTAATAATAATAATAATGCTGATGTGTGCGTCTGCACACTGATGCAACAACAAACACTTACACACACACACACACACACACACACAGGTGTGTGTGTGTGTGTAACAGTACTGTTACACGTGTTTTGTGGCTGCAGTGATGATGTCACTGATGATGTCAGTGTTATTGTTTCCGTCTGATGAGCAGTTATTAACTGACTCTCTCACAAACAATAATCATCACAGACTGTGACGCAGCTGTTCTCAGACCAGCGCCACAGAACCTGACAGAACCTGAGAGAACCTGACAGAACCTGACAGAACCTGAGAGAACCTGACAGAACCTGACAGAACCTGACAGAACCTGACAGAACCATGTGGATCAGCGCTGCTGCTCGGCCTCGTGTCCTGCAGCAGCTCCTCCAGATGTGCGACGGCTCCGGGTTTCACCTCACGTGTTCTCTCTGATAACCGTCTGCCAGCTGTTGGCTGAACACTGAGGCCCGCCGCGGCTTCATTCCCAGAATTCCTCTGAGATTTCTTCAGGATGGCAGCAGGGAGGGAAACATGCAGAGCTCTCACTCTGTCACTGTTTGCACCAGCGTTTTTACTTTCCTCTCGTATCATCCTGCAAAACGTCTGCAGCGTCTGACTGCGAGCTCACGTCCCTGTGAAACATCTACAGCACGAGTTCCAGGATCAATCACTGCCCGCAGCAATAAAGTCTCATCTTATCATGGAGATAATAAAATTAGACATCGTGACCTAATTGTTGATCATTTTATGTATCATTACTCTAAATCTGGCTCGTAGGCGAACTGATAAGATCAAATCAATGTAGCATGGAGTCAAAAGTACAGAAATATAAAGTAACATGAACAGAAATACTCCAACAGTCAGAGAGCTCCTGCAGTACTGAGAGTTACAACACTTCATGTAGAATATTTTGATCCCACTGTCCTGATCGTTAATGTTTTAATATATAATCAGCTGTTTTCTTCTAATAGCTTGAAGGTCATGTGACCCATCGACTCACAGCTGCTGATCTCAGTTCAGGGTCTGGATCCTCTGAAGTCCTTCAGAGACCTTGTTAACCTGGTCAGCTGTTGTTAAATGTGATGGTCTAAACTTTGGATCATTTCCTGGTTGTGTCACCAGATGTTTTACTCTTACGTCACGATTTCTGCCACCCAGGCCTGCGAAAGTGACGATCTACGCCACGCGATGTCGCCATTTTCTCTCTTTCTTTCTTCTTTTTTGGGCACGCAAAGAATCTTGGGATATGTGAGGCCACGAAGGATCGAGAGTTGTGATGTAATTGGCCTTCAAATGCTCCTCAGAAGGATGTAGACTCTGAACTGAGACACAGCCAGTCAATGCTGAAATGCTGAAATGTCTTGATGTACAGGTGAAATGAGAATATGAATATTTTCAATGAAAAATCTGCATTTTTTTCAATATCTTCATTATCCAGAGCACCAGCTGAGGCCAAAGATGACGGATGACTTCAGATCCACTTAAATGATGAAAAGTGCCCGTCAGAGTCTGAAGTGGCGTCTCAGTAGTTTGTCTCGCCACACTAACAGTTAAACTCAGATCCTGGAGGATGTGCATGAAGAGATGCTGGACGTTCGGTGACGGAGAGTCTCGATTTAAAACAAACACTCCACTTAATGAATAAAGATGTTACCTGACCTGCAGATAACCAGGATGTCCTGAGATGTTATGTAACGTTCCTCGGTCCACTCAGGGTGATCTCAGGGAAACTTAGCCCTCACGGTGAACTTCCTGCCAGTCACAGAGCTGTAAACACTCACTCACATCCTCCAAACACTCAGAGTCCATCTCTGAACAAGAACCAGTTCTGTTCACGTCAGGAGAAGTGACGGACAGTCACAGTGTGTCTGAAGTCAGCAGATCCAGAGAGTAGAAGTTGTTCCTTACAGTTGTTTCAGTTCCTCATCGTTCACCTGCTGAGCATCCCAGAGTCAAAGGTCACCTGTCAGTCGTTAACTGTCGCCTCCTCCTGCAGGAGAAGGTGGAGCTGACGGATGTTTACACGGAGCTGAAGACTGGAGTGGTTCTGATCCGTCTGCTGGAGCTCATCTCCGAAGCGACGCTGCCTCCACCCAGCCGCCGCAAGCTCAGAGTCCACTGCCTGGAGAACAACAGCATCGCCATCGGCTTCCTCAAAACCAAGGTAACTCACCTGTCCGCCTCAGACACGGTCCTGACCCGACCAGTCAGACCCTCAGAACCAAGGTAACTCACCTGTCCGCCTCAGACACGGTCCTGACCCGACCAGTCAGACCCTCAGAACCAAAGTTACTCAGAGTCTGAGGACCAAAGTGAAGTCCTGTCCACTTCCTGCCCTGACTGATGGTTCTGGTTCTGAGACAGTGGGTTGTGGTTTCTGCTCCACGTTAATTGAACACACTGCTGATGTCGGCAGCATCATAACTACACATGATTGAACACATACTTCACTGAGTTCCAACTTCCTGGTGTCAGCACGATCCATCAGAACTGTTCTGTGTCTTCAGCTCCATCTTGTGTTCATGTTGGTGTACTGCAGCTCATCGTCATGGAGACTGAGCACACTTCATACTTCAAATATCATCATCATATCACATGTAACCTCCAGCTCGTATCAAAGCACATTTATGGTTTTAATGATTTGATTCATTTAAATCACAATTAACGGCTTTGATTTGTTTGAAGAGTAAATAAAAGTTCTCTGAAGGTTTGAAGTGACGGTCTTTAAATCTCGTCTTGACCAATCACTGTGTTTCTGTCAGATTCGGGTGGATCTGATTGGTCCAGAGAATGTGGTGGACGGGGACCGTACGCTGATCCTGGGTCTGCTGTGGATCATCATCCTCCGGTTCCAGATCGGACCCATCAACCTGGAGGAGGTAACAAACAGAACCTTCAGTGGACGACACACCTGTAGCTCACCTGTCGGCACGAGTCTGCTCGTTTAAAGCCTCATCTTATAGGAGCAAACATTCCTTTCTTCTTTTCCCTTTCCTTTCCTTTCCTTTCCTTTCCTTTCCTTTCCTTTCCTTTCCTTTCCTTTCCTTTCTTCTTTTTCCTGTCCTTTCCTTTCCTTTCCTTTGTTCTTTTCCCTTTCCTTTCCTTTCCTTTCTTCTTTTTCCTGTCCTTTCCTTTCCTTTCTTCTTTTCCCTTTCCTTTCCTTTCCTTTCCTTTCCTTTCCTTTCCTTTCCTTTCCTTTCCTTTCCTCTCCTTTCCTCTCCTTTCCTCTCAGGGGGGTGAGGGCAGTGTTGCTCATCGCTCAGCGAAGGAGGCTTTGCTGATCTGGTGTCAGAGGAAGACGGCAGGTTATCACGGTGTTGATGTGCAGGACTTCTCGTCCAGCTGGAGGGACGGACTCGCCTTCAACGCCCTCATCCACGCACACCGGTAACACACACACACACACACACACACACACACACACACACACACACACACACACACACACATGCACACACACCCCCTCCATCCTCTCTCTCTGTCTCTCCATACAGGCCTGACCTTTTCGACTACCGCCGCCTCCACGGTGACGACGCCGTTCGTAACCTGCAGCACGCCTTCAGCCTGGCTGAGCGGGAGTTCGGCATCATGCAGCTGCTGGAGGTGGAGGACATGGTCGTCCCCCGTCCGGACGAGAAGTCCATCATGACCTACGTGTCTCTGTACTACCACTACTTCTCCAAGATGAAGCAGGGCCAGACCATCCAGAAGAGACTGACCAAGGTCTGGAGCTCACACACACACACGCACACGCGCGCGCGCACACACACACACGCACACACACACACACACACACACACACACACACACATACACACACACACACACACACGCACACACACGCACACACGCACACACACGCACACACACACACACACACACACACACACACACAAATAAACGTTTTTAATGTGAGAGTGGAAACAGTGATGTCAATGAATTAAAAATATATAATGTTGATTAGTGATAGCAGAGGTCTCAACATCTGCACACTGAAGGAAGGAAAGGAAAGGAATCAAAAGGAAAGGAAAGGAATCAAAAGGAAAGGAAAGGAAAGATTGAAGATTTCTTGTCAAGTTAAAGTGTCCTGCTGCATGAACAGATTAATTCACTGCTATCCAGTTAATTCTTTAAATCTGTCATAAACAAGAGTCCACCTGCTCTACATGAGAGAAACAGCATTAGTTAGAGAGGAGGCTCAGGTAGAACACACTGTGCACCTGTCCGCCCTCCGCAGGCTGATCCAGGAACAGCAACACTCACTCTCACATGCTGACTGTCTCTAATCCTCCTGCCACCTCCTGGATTACTGCTGGATTAGATTCCAACAGGAAGTCACCTGCTGACAGAGCTACAACACACAGAGCAGAACACACACACCTGGAGGAAACACACACCTGGATGAAACACACACACCTGGATGAAACACACACACACCTGGATGAAACACACACACACCTGGATGAAACACACACACCTGGAGGAAACACACACACCTGGAGGAAACACACACCTGGAGGAAACACACACACCTGGATGAAACACACACCTGGATGAAACACACACACCTGGATGAAACACACACACACCTGGATGAAAACACAGCAGCAGAACACACAGAGCTGGTGTAGAAGACAGATGAGTCACTCAGAGAAACTGATGAAGGATTACTGGTGGTGATGTTTCTTGTCAGTTGGTCAGGTGAGCCTCTCTATCCTGTGTGGGTGATTGTGGGCGGGGCTAAAGAGGCTAAGCTAATCAGATGGGATCACACACACAGGAAGAGAAACAAGTGTTGAACCGAGCTGAGGCTGCACACCTTCACCTGCTGTCAGAGAGGAGACCAGACTGACCAGCCGTCTGATGGAGATTCTCATGTGGTTGTTGTCTCTGTTGGGTTGCTAAGCTACATGTTTGTGTTTGTCTTGAGAGCTGTAGCTGTGTTGTACCTGCACAGGTGAGAGACTGTTCAGTGATCTGAGGGAAGAACCACACGTGTGTTTGTAGAGAGTTGTTACTGATCTCCTGCTTGTTGGGTTGTTAACTTTGAAAGGATTAGAAGTGTCGATACCTTCAGTGTGTTGAAGTGTTTCAGTGATCGGCTCGTTGATTCTTTGGATTATTGATCCTCTCATCTCTTCATGTTGTGTTGTGATGGTTGGAGCTCGAACAATGTGGGCTGTGAATGTTCATGACGCAGGTGAACCAGGTCTGTCCAGGTCCAATGAGTTACCTGGGGTCACATAGTGATGGCTGCAGGTGGGTTCAGGTGTGTCACTGGTCCACTGTGGGTTTGAACAAAAGTTTAAAATGATTAGAGTGGAGTTAACACAGGTGTGTCCAGGTGTGTCCAGGTGTGCTTGATCCATCATCCCCAGCCATTCGGTCAGAACTCTTTTGACTACCAGGACTTATTCTCATCAGGTAAAGGTAGTTCAGGCTGTTCCAGGTGTGTCAGGTGTGTCAGGTGTGTCGAGCTGGCTGAGGTGAGAGTGCAGAGTGAACAGTATGTTGGTGGGAGGACGTCTCAGTGGTCAGTGGGTGAAGAGGCAGTACAGGAGAGAGACCTCCACCAGGTCCCTCGACAAGGTGTGTTCTGTGTGTCCACATCATCCCGTCCTGTCCTTTACTGATTGTTCTGAACTTCTTCTGCTGGTTTGTTGGATGAGAACTTGTTTGTGTCTTCAGATAGTCGGGATGCTGACGGAGCTGGACGGCATGAAGGTCCAGTACGAGAGGCTGGTCTCAGATCTGCTTCACTGGATCAAGACCAAGGTGACAAACACAGAAACAGTTCTCACATTTAAAGAAACCAGAGAAAGAGCGTCTGTCTCAGTGAAGTGAGTGAAGTTTGTGTGGCTGATCGATCAGGTGGTGCAGCTGAACGACAGACGGTTCCCGAACTCAGTGAAGGAGATGCAGAAGCTGATGATGACTTTCAAGACCTACAGAACTGTGGAGAAACCTCCCAAATACCAGGTGAGACCTCATCATCATCATCATCATCATCATCATCATCATCATCATCATCATCGGAGTCCGTCAGTCGCTCAGCTTCAGTTTCATTTCTCAGCTGATTCAGAGGAATTATTATTTTGGCAGTGAGATAAATCGAGGTTTGTCTTTGAGTGTTTGTTTATTGTGGTGCATTAGTGTGTAATTGTGTGATTTTGTGGTGGTGTGTCTTCAGGAGCGCGGAGCGATCGAAGCTCACCTGTTCAGTCTGAAGACTCAGCTGGCAGCCAACAACCAGTGGGCCTACAATCCTCCAGAGGGTATCAGAGAACACTCTCATGCTCAGACACTGTGTTGTATATACTGTTAGATAGATAGATAGATAGATAGATAGATAGATAGATAGATAGATAGATAGATAGATAGATAGATAGATAGATAGATACTTTATTGATCCCAGAGGAAATTCAAGCATCCAGTAGCAATAACAAACATTGAACATACATTGAACATACATGCAATATAAAAAAAAAAAAAACAGTAGAAATAAGAATATGGAATAAGAAAATGTTATAAAAATGTTTTGAGTGACGGTAGAGGTAAAATTTTTTTTAGATAGATAGAATGTTGCAGTTGTTATGTTGCAGTGGCACAATGACCCTGTCGGCCTCTGCAGCCTTCTATAACACTGCGTCCTGCTGTGTTTTGTGTACTTGAAGGTAAAACCCTGAGCGACATCGAGAAGAGTTGGGTTTTGCTGGAGAGAGCTGAGCATGAGCGAGAGCGAGCCCTGCAGGAGGCGCTGCTTCGCCTGGAGAGCCTGGAGCAGCTCGCCCAGAAGTTTGGGAGGAAGGTAAAAACCTCCAAACCTACAAGATCTAACGAATCTGTGAAGTAACACAGCTGAAGCCTACATGTTGCTCTCTGGAGGACAAAGACATAAGTAATCTTTGTCCTCATCTCTCAGGCGGCGCTGAGGGACGGGTACCTGGAGGACACGCTGCGTCTCATCCGGAGGCAGGACATCCGAGCTCTCTCCACCCTGGAGGAGGCTCAGGCGGCCGGCCGGCGTCTGGAAGCCCTCGCCACCGACGCTCATGCCCGAGAGCCTCGTTTCACCGCTCTGAGAGACATGGCCAAGAGCATCGAGAGAGGAAACTACCACAGCAAGGAGCAGATCATCAGGAGGTGACTGCCATAGATACTGTCACATCACAGAGGACACACTGCATGAACATCAACATTTATCTGTGTGTTTGTCAGGGAGGAGAGCATCAGTCATCGGTGGAAGGACCTGCTGCAGCAGCTCCAAGAGCAGAAGGTGCTGCTGGGAAATGTAGTTGAAAATCTGAGCGTCCTCAGAGACGTGGAGCTCGTCTCCCAGGAGCTGAAGGAGCTGCAGGTGAGTTCACTCTGAAACACATTCTGTTATTTAATAATTCAAGTGTCAAATCTCTACCGTCTCCGTCTCCAGTCCCAGGCCAGTTCGTCTGAGCTGGGCAAACAGCTGGCTGAGGTGGAGTCTCTCCTCCAGAAGCAGGACCTGCTGGAGGCTCAGATCTCAGCTCACGGTGAAACCATCAGCTCCATCAGCAGCAGAGCACTGAAGGTACAACACTGATATCATCCATGTTGCTGCAGACAGCACATCACTCCTGTTCGATTGACTGAAGGTTTGATGTAACCTTGAATCTTCACCTGTCTTTGTCTTCCCGTCAGGTGAAGGTGAGAGATGGTCAGCAGATCCAGAGCAGAGTGAGAGCTCTCGACACTCAGTACAAATCTCTGGTGTCTCTCAGCAGCAGCAGGTTTGTTTTCACCTCATCAGCTGCTGATTGATCACGTCACTGATTACTGAACAGCAGATCATCATGTTTCCTCTCCTCCTCTCCCTCCACCAGGAGGAGACAGTTGGAGGCTCAGTTGAGGTTGTTTGAGTTCTTCTACGACTGTGAGGAGTTGGAGGCGTGGCTGTATGAGCGCTGGCTGAGGCTGCAGACCGCCGGACTGGGACGAGACCTGAACCACATCCAGCTGAGTCAGCACAAACACAAGGTGGAGCACTCGAGTCTTAACAAACTGAAGTCTGTCTGATCTGAATCAGTTCCAATCAGTTCAATAATTCTGACTGATGCTGTGTCAGGTTCTGGAGGCGGAGCTTCAGGCCCAGGAGTCTCTGTATCAGGGGGTTCTGGCTCGAGGTCAGGACCTGCTGTCCAAACAGAGTCCGGTCAGCCAGCGAGCCATCCAGAAGTGGATCAAGACCCTGAGGAAGCAGTGGAGTCACATGACCGAGGAGGCGACAGGGCGCCGCGACAGACTGCAGGCCGCCGCCGCCATCAAACAGGTAGAACCAGGAAACAGGAAACAGGACAGAAAGACAGGAACCAAACAGGAAGTAAAAACAGGAACCAAACAGGAAGTAAAGACAGGAAATAAAGACAGGAACCAAACAGAAGAGGAGGGAGAAAGAAGTTTTGTTGTTATGCAGAACATGTTTCTGAGAGGGAGAATTAGCCGAGTGTAGCACTGAAGCTAAGCTATCGATTAAGACAAAGAAAAATAAAACCAGTGTTTGTACGATTCTCTCTGATGCTGAGACTTCCCTTCACTAACTGCTTCCTGTCTGTTCAGTACTTTGCAGATGTGGCGGAGGCCAACTCCTGGCTGGGCGACAGGAAACCGCTGCTGACCAGCGAGGATCATGGGAAGGACGAGTCGAGCACGGCGGCATTGCTGCAGCGCCACCTGCGGTTGGAGAAGGAGATGGCGGCCTACGGCTCGGAGATAAAGAGGCTCTCGGAGCAGGCGAGGAGCGCGGCGCAGCTGACGGCGCTGACGGTGCTGACGGTGAGTCCAGCAGCGGATCAGAACCAGGCTTGTTAACCATGTTCAAGTTTATTGTTATTGTTATTTACAGATCTATAGCTGAGATAGCTTGTGATGATTTTCTCCCTCACCTTTATAAAAACACATTTTCACTTCACAGTTGATGTTTTCCTTCTACACCTGCCTCTCCTTGTGTAGGCGGAGCCTCAGCAGAGTAAGATGATCCAATACAGTGACTCCTCTGATGAGGAGGAGGGGCCAGGAGCCATGACGCCATCGCCTGGCGCCAGCAGTGGGAGGAGCTCTGGGAGCTCTCAGAGTGACGACAGCAGGGCCAAGGTCCGCTTCAGATACAGCCGAGGTACAGGAGGTCACTCCGCCACCGCCACACAGCAGAGCATGATGGGAAATGACACAAACTTCAACATGATGATGTTCAGTCACCAGGACAGAAAGAACAGAATGAGTTTGATTTATTATAAAGTGATTCTGGGATCAGTTTTTACTTGAGGAGGTATCAACACAATACATCGTCATGTATCATCATCATTATATAACAGTTAGTTCTAATAGTTAGTCTTGTTTTTGCTGCCTTGTATAGATTTGACACAATTAGATGAAATGCGGGAGGATTGAAAACTGTGAAGTAATGTGATCTGATCTGATCTCAGGTCAGGTTCCGTGGGATCGCGGTGAGATTGTGACGATCATCAGCACCGAGCTGGATGGAGAGCGAGTTCTGGCCAGAGACGGTCGAGGAAACCAGCAGCTGATCCCCAAAACCTTCCTGTCGCTGCTGCCAGCCGCGGTACGATCAGTCATCAGTAACACCCACATCAGTCTCAGCCGTATATAAATCTCTGTCAGTTGGTACCTCGTGTTAAAGCCTTCTGCCCTCATCCTTCTTATTCCTGTCTCTGCTCAGGCTCCTCCCCCCGCCCCCCCCTCCACCAATAGTGTGGCAGGAAGCCCGAGCGGGAAGTTGAGTCGTCCGAGGCGAAGCCGCTCGATGCGTCGCGGCACGGCTGAGATCCAGACAACATGGCTGCCAGATCCTCAGTACCAGAGAGACACCGTGGAGAGCACGCGGGCCAGTCTGGACCAGGACTACAACTCCCTGTACAACCTGGTCAAGGTGACAGGGGCATCATGGGAAATGTGGTCTGATAACACTGTGAGAGATGTTGAATGAAAAGACTTCATATCTGTTTGTCTTTGTGTCTGCAGTCGAAGACGAGGACTCTGGAGGAGACGCTGCGTCTCCATCGATTCTACAACAGCTGTCAGGAGTTCGAGTCGTGGATGGAGGACAAGGAGAACGTCCTGAACACCTTCAGCACCGACGCCGACAACCTGGGAGTCGTTCAGGCCAAATACGAGGTAGGAAGACTTCACTCAGTGTGAGTGTTAACTCAAACCGGGTTCAAGTGTTAAAGGGACAGTACAACAACAAACAAGACGGATCCAGAGAGTCGCTCATCGGATTTTCTCTTTTCTGGACAGAGATCTTGATTAATCGGATTCAGCCTTGATTGACTATGTTGTTGAAGTTTTTCACCTCCAGTTTTTATTTCACTTCTAAAATAATCGACTGAACACGAGCAGCTCGACTGTAAGTGATAAACAACTGGGAAAAGATTTTAAAGAGGAAAATTCAAACCACATGAGCTCAAACATCAACAAACTAATCTGTGTTGACTTCCAGAACTTCCTGACTGAGTTGGCAAGTGGGCGTGGCCAGTTGGATGACATCATCAAAATGGCGGAGGAGCTGGTGAAGAGCCGGCACAGTAAACAGAGAGAGATCCTGGCCCGACAGAAGAGAGTTACCAGCAGGTACTGACTGAATCAAACTCTCACACTGATGTTATTGATCATGGATCGGTGATCAGGTGTCTCTGACCTCACGCCCCTCGTGTCTGCAGGTGGGATCGGATCCAGCAGCTGAAGGATGAGAAGGCGCACGAGCTGCTGAGCACAGCGGACGTTCAGTCCTTCCTGCAGAGCTGCGAGGAGGCCAAAGCTCAGCTGCAGGATCAGCTGACCCGGCTCGACACCGTGGACGTGGGCTGCAGCTCCTTCACCCTGCGGGCCGAGGAGAAGAACCAGGCTCAGGCCCTCCGAGACATCCAGGCCCTGGAGGGAAAGATCGCCTACCTGAAGAGCGTCGCCAAGATGTACGGCTCTCACTGAGTGACCACTTACCTCAGGATTCCTTCTCATGGAGCCTTGTTGTTAATCACTCCCAAATGAAACGTTATTTGTTTTGTATTGATTCTGTATTTCCTCGTGAGATTCTCACAGCCACAGTTTTACAGAAGACTTTGTCTGAGTGGTTGAGGATCTGAAAGATGCTGATGAAAGACTCTAAATATAATAACAGATATTTACTGATATGAGCTACATCTTTCTGGATCATTATGAGCTGCAGAGCTCAACTGTTTTCATCCTCTGGTTTGATCTCTTCTGACATTATTTCCTGTCCTGCAGGAAGAAGGACATCAGTCCAGCAGAGAGCGCCGCCATCACAGAGGAGGTCCGAGGTCTGGAGGCTCTGCTGAGTCAGGTTTGAGTTCAAGTCATCATCGCATTGCTTAACATGAATCAGATATGTATGTAGTGTAATGACCAGTGATGAGTCAGTCCATCAGAAGTCGTCCTGCCTCTCCTTCTTACGTTTCTCCTGCTTGTCGTGGACCAGCTGAAGCGCCAGGCGGCCGACAGACAGAACCTCCTGGAGGAGGCCCGCAGGCTGCAGAGCTTCCAGCAGCAGGCCAAGGAGCTGCAGCGCTGGGCCGGCTCGGTCCAGGATCGCCTCCTGCAGGAGGAGACGGTGACCGACGTGGCCTCGGCCCTGGCTCTGCTGGAGCAACACCAGGAGCTCCGGCTGGAGATGGAGGAGCAGAGGAGCAGGTAGAGACTGCTGGTGTCAATCAGAATTGATTGATTTGAGCCACAGAGAAGTCCAACATTAATAACCGCAGGTGGACGGGATGTGTTCTGGTCGAGTGAGTCTGCTGTGTCTGTTTCCTCAGGCTGAAGGAGATGCAGACGCTGGCGAAGGCTCTTCTGAAGGGCTCAGCTGACGGGAAGATGGGAAGTGTTGACATCCAACAAACCCTGGACGCCCTCACGGCGGACTGGTCCAACCTCGACAAGATGTGGACCAGCAGGAAGGAGCGGCTGGAGCAGGAGGTGGAGCTTCAGAGGCTGAACCAGGAAGGAGACCGGATCGAGGCGGCGCTGAGTGGACACGAAGCCCGACTGAGAGTCAAAGATGTCGGGGTGAGGACGCTTCACTCTGATGTGTCGTCGTGATGTTTCAGTCACACCACTTCTGTTTGTTAATAAATGTGTTCACTGGTGCAGGACTCGGTGGACGGTGTCCACAGTCTGCTGGGCCGGCAGGAGGAGCTGGAAGGTCTCCTGAAGGCTTTGGACCAACAAGTGGATCATTTCACTCAGCGCAGTCAGGAGCTCATCAACCAGCAGCACTACGCTGCCAAACAGTAAGAGAACAGATCCGACCTGAGAGAACCAGAACAGTCAAGTCAGTATCAGTAGTATCCCCGGCTGTGAGGAGCTCTATAATGTATTTTTAGAATATACAGTATGTGTAGATAAAAACAAACATAAACTCTCAAACATCATTTAATATCAACCCGAAACATCTGGTTTCGTTCAGGCCACTGGGTCCGGTTCTGCTGGAGGTTTCTGTGGGAAGTGTTGGGAGTTTGGTTTAGATGATTGTGAATTGTCTCTTTACAGACAAAGACTGATCGATTAATGAAGGTTTCAGTGAACTATGAACTATTCTTGCAGTATCTGACGACAGTCTGATGATGTTTTGTGTCGTGGTGTTTCAAAGCATCAAGGATCGGAGCAGGAGCATCAAGACGGCCAACAGGAAGTTAAAGGAGAGCAGCAGGCAGAGGAGGAGTCTGCTGCTGGCCTCAAAGAAATATCAGGTACCGTGATCTCATTACTTCATCAGACCAACGCCATCAGATTTAAATCTTTGCCCTGATGTTGCTCTGACCTCAGTGGTTGTAACAGTGTTGAGGATGAACATGTAGATTTTAATGACCCGTTCTGGTTCTGAAGGCAACAACAGCTGAATCATCAGTCCAGCAGTTTCTTTGTCTGGGAGCTGAACGACTCTTTCCTCCCTGGTGTTTGTGCTGCAGGAGTTCCAGAGAGATTCAGACGAGCTGCTGCTGTGGATGGAGGAGAAGTTTAAGGTGGCGGAGGACGAGTCGTACCGCGACCCCACCAACATCCTGCGCAAGCTGAAGAGACACGAGGCGGCTGAGAGGGAGATGCAGGCGAACCAGGTCTGGCTGGACAGACTGGTTCAGGTAAAGTTTTGCTCACTGGTCCAACGACCCGACTTCACTGAGCGGTCACGTTCTGTAACCACAGCTAAACCAGTGTGATGTGTGTTCAGCTGGGGCGGGAGATGCTTGCTGAAGAGCACTACAACAGTAAGAGCATCGAGAGGAAGTCGACCCAGCTCAGCGGCCGCTGGAGGAAACTCCAGGACAAGATGGCCGACAGAGGAGACAAACTGAGACAGGCGGGTCAGCAGGAGCAGCTGATGGAGCTGCTGCAGGTACAAACACTGACAGACTGACGAGTCGATCACTGATCACTCAGCCAAGAGATTAAACCACAACACTGACTTTCTAGATAATTGATCACTACCTTAATGAGCTGAGTGTCTCGTTGATCCAAATCGGATCCTTTGTAAAGAAGCTGACCTACTGAAGGAAATGACCAGCAAACAGAACGTCTGGTGTAACATGCTGTAGATGAATGTGGTCTAGATCTCTGACTCTGAGGTGTTAAACTCTCCGTCTCTGTCAGGACGCCAAGCTGAAGATCGAGGCCATCCAGTGGATGCTGAACAATGCTGCCAAGGGTCACGACCTGCGCTCCAGCCGACAGCTCCTGAAGGTGAGGTCGCTTCAGGCTGACAGTCCAGTGTCCTTTCATACGCTCGTTAGCCTGTTAGCGGTCGGTAACTGCTGTGTTTCTGTGTGAAGGAGCATCAGCAGCTGGAGCAGGAGGCCAAGGAGCTGGCGGAGAAGATCAACTCCATCGTCAGCAGGGCCAAACATCTCGCCTCCAATCACTTCGACTCCCAGAGGATCCTCCAGGAGACCGACACCTACCTGACGCTGTGAGTTCTCACTGACGCTGCCGGAGGATCCGCTGCAGTCCAGGTTGATGCGATGCTGATTTGTCGAGCTTTGTGCTGCAGGTTCAAGTCTCTCCAGAAGCCTCTGGACCGGCGTCGAGCTCAGCTGGAGGCGTCGGTGCTGCTGTTTGGGTTTTTTCACGACGTGGACCTGGAGCTCAGCTGGATCTCTGAACACATTCCTGCTTCTGGATCGACGGGATACGACAAGTCTCTGGCCGGAGCCATCAGCCTCATGCAGAAACACAAGGTACCAGCTGGACCTCAGCCAGTCTCATCCGTGTTCCTGTCGACAGCTCAGATTAATCGAGGTTTATCTGAACCTCTGTAGGTCAGAATAACCTGTTTGTTTGCTTTGTGTCCATGTAGGAGCTGCAGGCTGAAGTGACCGCCCACCAAAAACACCTGAACACTGTCCTGGAGAAGGGGCGGAGCCTGACAAAATCCAGCAAATCAGACGGAGAGGAAGTTCTGCAGAGGTGCCTCTTCCTTCTGTCCTCGGTCGATAGTTTTCTTTACATTTCATGTAAGAAAACACTAATTCTCCTTCTGGACTTTTTTTTTTTCTCAGGTGCAGGCACCTGAGTGCAGAGTGGGAGGAGCTAGAAGAGGCCTGCACCAGGAGGGCAGCTCACCTGAGCAAAGCCATCACCAGAGAGCAGGTGAGAGACAGCAGGATGTGTCTGGTCAGGTGTCATGTGACAGAAGGTTTGAGTCTGTGCTGAGTTTCCTCTGAATCGTCTCTCCAGCTGCTGCTCGACTGCTCAGAACTGGAGTCCAGGCTGACCGAGACCCTCAGCCTGGTGAGCATCGACGATTATGGCAAAGACGAGTTGGCCACTCAGAGTCTCATCACCAAGCACCAGGTACAACACGCTCATCCAGTCTGTATTTAACTGAAACACAAGGGGCCTCAGATCGTTCCCTGAGGGACGCCTACAGAGTCTTACAGACGGCTTTACTTTGTGTCTGTCCGCTGTGTGTGTGGTCACATTCAAACCTTTAAACTCACAGACAGGAGCAGCATATCTGTCAACATTACCCTGATGTGTCCTTTTCTGCAGGTGGTGGAGGGCCAGCTGGATGTGCTGGAGGTGGAGGTGGAGCAGTTAGGTGACCAGGTGGAGCAGGCGGTTCAGAACTGGAGCCTGGAGGAGCTGAGCCGGCCCTACAGTCGCCTCAGCAGTCTGAAGCAGGAGCTGCAGCACCAGGCTGCTCTCAGGTACACAGTCATACTACTGTCAGAATACTCTGCTCACCTGTCCGTCTGTGTACCTGTGTGTCATCACTGTCCACCTGTCTCCTGTCAGGGGTCAGAGGTTAAAGGAGGTCCTCCATCTCCACGAGTTCAGACGGGAGTCGTCAGACTTGGAGGACTGGATGAACCAACAGAGACAGACAGCAGAGTCTCAGGAGCTGGGCAACGACTACCAGCATGTTCAGGTAACATCTCATCAAACATCTCATTAATAGTGTCAGAGCACCACTGATGAGACCCAGCCTGTTGCAGATACATCATCATCTGCTCATGTGTCTGTTTCAGCTGCTGCGTGGGAAGTTTGAAGGTTTCCTGAAGCAGCTGGAAGTCGGAGAGGAGAGACTGCAGAGCTGCAGCGACCTCGCAGCTCGCCTGGTCCGCAACAAACACCCACAGAGCTCAGCCGTCAGAGAGACGCTGCAGCTGCTCAGGTACGACGTGCTGGTAATATTCAGCATTAACATCAAACTGCAGCCTTCAGTGATTCAACAATAAACCAAAAAGTTACAAAGTCCAGTTTCTCAAATCCATCCAGAGTGAACCCTCCTCACAAACTATTCGATAAAGGATCTCTGACAAAGACAACAAACCAACATGTCAGTGTCCTCTGGTACCAGTCAGCTGATCGTCTTCATCACACAGAAGAGTCTGGAAGTGACACTGCAGGCTAATGCTAAGCTAGCTGCAGGCTAATGCTAAGCTAGCTGCAGGCTATACAATGCATCAGTGTTTTCATGCTGATCATCTACACTGACAAACCCCCCAAACAAAAAACTCTTCCTGTCTCCTCGTTCTCTCTCTCTATGTGTTGATTCTGATGTTGACTTTTTGCAGTGCATGCTGGGAGGATTTGAAGGGCGTGGCCAAGGAGCGTCAGGATCAGCTGCAGAGAGCCGAGGAATGTCA
Source organism: Acanthopagrus latus (assembly GCF_904848185.1). NCBI lineage: Eukaryota > Metazoa > Chordata > Actinopteri > Spariformes > Sparidae > Acanthopagrus > Acanthopagrus latus. Next base: position 802,509 of record NC_051054.1, read on the forward strand.
CCGCTTTTACCGAGACCTGACCGACGCGCTAACCCTCATCAAGGTTACAGTCTATAAATACATCACATCCGTCCATCATGTGAAGACACGTCTGCTGTAGCCTCCCTGTTTCTCTCTGTAGGAGCGACAGAAGAGCATCCCTGATGACGTGGCGAAGGATTTGCAAGGAGTGATGTCACAGCTGAGGAAACATGAAGCTCTGCTCCACGAGCTGGCGACCACGGAGCAACAGGTACACACACGGGCGAGAGTTAATGATCCATCCAGCAGGTCAGCGTGTCGGTCACACTGATGACATCACACTGATGTCGGTCACACTGATGACATCACACTGATGTCATTGGTGATGATGTATTGTTGTGCGTGTTGCAGTTGCAGGAGCAGCTGGACGCCGTCGACTCCATCCTGCACCTCTGCTCTCCTCAGCTGAAGCTCCGTCTGGAGGAGGTGCAGCAGGAAGTGGTGGAGCGGTGGGAGGAGCTCCGACGCCACGCAGAGAAGAGGGAGGAGGAGCTAAAACTGGCGTGCCAGAGATACCTGTTCCTCAACACGGTGAAGACAGACAGGCAGACAGACAGATGATTAATGATAATCCCATCATGCACCTCAGTTCTTACCCATGTGTCTTTGCACTCTCCAGGCGCAGGACTACTTCCTGTGGTGCAGCCAGCTGATTGGTGCGATGGCTGCCGAGGAGAGCATCAGCGACGTGGCGACGGCCGACCTCCAGCTGGCGCAGCACCAGCAGCTGTGGGCTGAGATGGAGGCCAGACAGGAGACGCACCGGCAGGCCGTGGACATGGGACAGGAGCTGCAGACGCAGGACAGGGCCAACAGGAAGGAGGTGAGAGTTTGAATCCCCGGATGCGTCAGTGCGCTCTGGTCTCAGATCAGTTACCTGCGATTGTTTGTGGTTCTTCAGGTGTCGGAGAAGCTGAAGGCGCTGCAGGCGGAGCGACACAAGCTGGAGCAGCAGTGGACCAAGAAGCAGCGCTGGCTGGAAACTGTTCACCTGGAGCAGGTGTTCTACAGAGACGCCAACAGCATGGACAAGACGTCCAGCTCACAGGAGGTGCACACACACACACACACACACACACACACACACACACACACACACACACACACACACACACACACACACACTCAGTGTCTGACAGCTGTCCTCTCCTCAGATCCTGTTGCAGAACAGCACTCTGGGAGACACAGTGGACGAGACGGAGGGTTTGATCAAACGCCACGAAGCCTTTGAGAAGCTGCTCAGCTCGCAGGAGGAGAAGGTCTGACCTGCTCCTGTCTTCTGTTTCATTATCAATACATGTTTTAATCTAATCAATTGATCGTTAACCTCCAGACAGTCAAAGAATAGTACGCTGACACTCATGACTGTTCGCCTCGTTCATTTAAACCTTCCCTCCGTGTGTTGGCTGCAGCTGTCGTCTCTGAAGGATTTGTCCGAGCGCCTGAAGAAGCAGCTGAGCAGAGAGAAGAGCGGCTGGGTCCAAACCAAACTCCGAACGCTCATCCAGAGACGTGACAGGATCAAGGAGCTGTCCGTCAAACGCAGGGAGGAGCTGGAGCTCTCCAGGATGCTGTGTGTCTTCAACAGAGATGTCGGAGCGGTAATCAGACTTTCCTTCTGTAAACAGTGATCTTCTATTGCTGCAGTGTGTTCAGTAGACGTGTCCGTCTGTCCGTCTGTCAGGCGGAGGAGTGGGTGTCTGAGCGGATGCAGAAGATGGCGGAGGATGGTAAAGCCGACCTCAGTAACCTGCACGCCAAGATGAAGCTCCTGCAGAAGCATCAGGTGTTTGAGGCTGAGATCCTGGCGCACAGCGAGATCATCAGCTCCGTCCTGCAGGCCGGGAAGGAGCTGGTCTCCCTCCACCACCTGAGGTCCAAGGAGGTGAAGAGGAGCGCAGCCGCCCTGGAGCTCCACTGGGAGGAGCTGAAGACGGCCATGGCCACCCGGGGGAAAGCTCTGGAAGACAACAGAGACTTCCTGGAGTTCCTGCAGAAAGTGGAGGAAGTGGAGGCCTGGATCAGACAGAAGGTGGGAGGTGGAGGAGTGGTGGATGGATGGATGGATGGATGGATGGTGTATTTGTACTATGTGTGTCTCTGACCTGCGTGAGTTTCAGGAGGTGATGATCAACGTTGGAGACGTCGGGGAGGATTACGAACACGGAGTTCAGCTGCTGAAGAAACTCAGCGAGTTCAGAGGGACAGGAGACGGGGTGAGAGCGCAGCGTCAAGCTCCGCAGATGTTTCATAGACGAGGAGATGACGACTGACCGTTGTTTTAATGCGCAGGACAAGACAGTGGACGACGCTCACATCACTGCCATCAACAGGCTGGCAGCCAAACTGGAGATGAGACAGAGCGCTCAGGAGCTGGTGACCGTCCGCCAGAGGAGACAGCAGCTCAACGACAGGTGACGCTCGCAGGTGTTCTCACCTCGCTGGGCTGAGTCTAAAGGTTTTACCCTGAACGTGTTTCGTCTCTGCAGGTGGAGCAAGTTTCACGGAGATCTGAACAATTACAAGAAGAAGCTGGAGGGGGCGCTGGTGATCCACGGCCTGATCAGAGAGCTGGAGGAGGTCCGAGACCGAGCCAACGAGAAGGTCGGTGAACTGAGGCTGCAGTAAGACTTCCTGTCAGACGTTCTTCTGAGACTAACAGGACGGTGATGTGTCTGCAGATGATGCTGCTGCAGGGTCAGGACTGCGGGTTCGACGTGGACAGCGTGGAGAACCTGATCAGACGCTACGAGGAGACCGAGAGGGAGGCCGGCGTCATCCAGGAGAGGGGAAAGGTGAGGATTTAAGTGGAGGAGAACTCAAAAACGTTTCAGTTTAGTTAGTTAACGAAAAGTTGCACATGTCGTCATAGTCCGGGACTGATGTGGAGCTGGTGGTCATCATGGTGGACTGTCTTCTGGCTCTGATCCTCTCAGGCTCTGGAGAAGGAGGTGTCGGATCACCTGAGGACTCGGTCGGGGATGAACGACAAGCTGAAAAACAAACAGAAGGAGGTCCAGAAAACTCTGAAGACTCTGGACAAGGAGGTGAAACTCAGGTGACTTTATTTATTATATTTCAGTTAAATTTGAATGACTTACTGTCATTAATGTCAGTTAAGTTGTGATAATGTGTTTTAGGAAGGAGAATCTGCAGGAGGCTCACCAGCTGCAGCTGTTCAAAGCCAACCAGCGCCTCCTGCTGGAGTGGAGCGTCAAGCAGAGCGCTGAGATGGCAGAGAAAGGACTTCCGAAGACCAGAACCGAGGCGGACCGGCTCATCGTCGAGCATCAGGACTGGAAGGTGAGTCGTCAGCTCTGTTTGTCGGATCAGATGTGACAGTAAAGTGCTGAAACTGATCTGGGATGTTTCTGCAGACGGAGATCGACGCCCGCGCCGAGCGCACCGACTCTGTCCAGGACTTCGGCCTGAGTTTGATCCGGTCTGCTCACAGTTCGAAGGCAGAGATCCAGAAAGCCCTGAACCAGCTGGAGGAGGCCAAATCCAGCCTGGACCGAGCCTGGGTGAACCGCAGCAGGACCCTGGAGCAGGCCCGGACCCTGCAGGTGACCACGTCGGGTTAACTTCAGAGAGACAATGAGAAGCATGTGTAACACTTACAGTGCAGAGCTAAAGTCATCTTCTGACCCGGGACCACATTCTGAAGCTACTGAGCACATGAACCAGTTTTTACCTGGTTGTAAAACAGTCTGTTTGATACTGAAGCCTCTTTATGATCTACGTAAGAAAACGAGACCATCAGAGAGATTTCTGATGTCGAGTTGCAGTTGGATCATTTTATTTCCACTTTATGAGTTTGTGGTTCTGACACAGAAACACTTTTGTCCACTGGGTCTCCACAATCAACGAAATATCAGAGTTTCTTGTAGCTTGAAACTTTTGAAATGTTTCTGTCAAATCAAATCTCATCACCAGTTTTATTGTTGTGGGGTTAATGCGGCTCGTTGTGCTCACCGGTCCTCCTCAGGTCTTCCTGGCCTCTGTGGAGCAGTGTGAGAGCTGGCTCAGCAACAAGGAGGCCTTCCTGTCCAACCAGGACCCGGGGGTGAGAACCAGCTCTGTGTTCTGGGTTTATATTTTAGTGGTCAGCATTAATCTGATCCAGCATCTGTGGTGTTGGTGCAGAACTCGGTGACGGAGGTGGAGACTCTGCAGAGGAAGCAGGCCCAGTTTGAGGAGGCTCTGGAGGCTCAGGTGAAGCAGCTGGACGAGGTGGACAAACTGGGACAGACGATGATCCAACAGAACCACTACGACTCTGACAACATCAGAGCCAAGAGCAGAGGGCTCGCTACCAGGTGAGGAGATCCGCTGACATCATCACACCTGTTCACCTCGCACACACCGCTGTGACAGAAACAGTGTGTTTACCTGTCTGTCTGATCACCTGTCTGTCTGTCTGTCTGTCTGATCACCTGTCTGTCTGTCTGTCTGTGTGTCTGATCACCTGTCTGCCTGTCTGTCTGTCTGATCACCTGTCTGTCTGTCTGTCTGTCTGTCTGATCACCTGCCTGTCTGTCTGTCTGTCTGATCACCTGTCTGTCTGTCTGTCTGTCTGTCTGATCACCTGTCTGCCTGTCTGTCTGATCACCTGTCTGTCTGTCTGTCTGTCTGTCTGATCACCTGCCTGTCTGTCTGTCTGATCACCTGTCTGTCTGTCTGTCTGTCTGTCTGATCACCTGTCTGTCTGTCTGTCTGTCTGTCTGATCACCTGCCTGTCTGTCTGTCTGATCACCTGTCTGTCTGTCTGTCTGTCTGTCTGATCACCTGTCTGTCTGTCTGTCTGATCACCTGTCTGTCTGTCTGTCTGTCTGTCTGATCACCTGTCTGTCTGTCTGTCTGATCACCTGACTGTCTGATCACCTGTCTGTCTGTCTGTCTGATCACCTGTCTGTCTGTCTGTCTGATCACCTGTCTGTCTGTCTGTCTGATCACCTGTCTGTCTGTCTGTCTGTCTGATCACCTGTCTGTCTGTCTGTCTGTCTGCAGGCTGAGTCAGCTGCAGCAGCAGAGCAGATCTCGTCACAAAGCTCTGGATCGGTCGCTGCAGCTGCAGCAGTTCCTGTCCAGCAGCTTCCAGGTACTGGACTGGACTCTGAATCCTGCTGTTCCTGTTCAGTCCCTAAACTTTCATCATCTGACTTCATGTGCTCTAAGTTCTCTAAATCTGCTGAACTCAGCTGAGTGTGTGTTTATTCTGTGTGTATTAAACGTATTAACGTATTAAACTCCAGGTGTGTGTGTGGCTGAACGAGCGTAACGCCGTGGCGTTGGATGAGAGCTGGAGGGAACCAACCAACCTTCAGGCCAAAGTGCTGAAACATCAGAGCTTCGAGTCCGAGATCCTCGCCAACCGCTACAGAGTGGACGCCGCCACCAAGGTGGAGAGTGTGTGTGTGTTTGTGTGTGTGTGTTATTATCTTCTCTCTCCAGTTTTGTGTGTTTGGCTGGAGGCTCGTCCAGTCATTGATTTGTTCAGTGTGCATGCAGAGGGAAAGCCTGCAGTGATTTATAAAGAGCAGAGTGTCGTCTGCAAAGTAACGTTAGCTGATTTGAATACTTTACTGACTGGAAGCCGAGCAGAGGAGCAAACGTAAAGTTTCGCACACTTGCTCACACATCTATGTTCCTCCTTTAACACGGACGACAGGAGACTCGTTAATCAGGCTGAACAAATATCTCAGTCAGCAGATGACAGTTTGGACTGAGGTGAGTTGATCTGTGATGTCACGTCTCGGTGCAGGAAGGAGAGAAGCTGCTGTCCGACTCGCCTTCAGTGGAAGTGAAGGTTCGACCTCGACTCAGAGAGCTGACGGACAGCTGGGACGCTCTGATCCACAACTGTAAGGAGAAGAAGACCCGACTGCAGGAGGCCTACCAGGTACAAACTGATTCAAACTGTGGCAAGACATGAAGTTCCATCAGCTTTCGATAAAATGTTCCTAAGATAACTGAATGAAACAGGCTTTAAACATCTGCTGTGTGTTTTCCTTCAGGCGCTGCAGTTCCAGCGCTCATTGGACGACATGGAGCAGTGTGTGGCGTCCGTGGAGAGCGAACTGGCCAATGAGGACTGTGGAAGCGACCTGCCGTCTGTCAACAGGCTGCTGAAGGCTCTGCAGGGTCTGGAGGAGGAGATGGACGGACACAGAGACAGGATCCAGGTACGCAACATCCACTTCCTGTCTCACTTCCTGTCTCACTTCCTGTCGCACTGCAGGAAGCAGTGTTGGAATATTTGACCTGGTTTTTAAATCAGCTGATATTTACTTATGTCTTTAAACTGAACAGGGTCTGGTGGAAACGGCGAAGAGCTTCCACTCTCAGGGGAACTTCCTGGCCGAGGAGATCCAGATCAGAGTGGCTCACACCATCAACAGGTCTGATGAGACATGGAGGAATTCAGTTATGTTTCCCTGTAGAACAGATTTTAGTTGGTCTTAAAGATTTATTTCCATAATCTCCATCTGGATCCTCTTTGTTCACAGTCAAGTTTTACATCCATGAGACAGTTTAACTCAGAGAGAACAGACAACAACAGACCGTAACTTTGAATCCAAAGAACTGAACACACAAACTGTCTGTTTCCTGATTTGCTTCCTGTCTCAACTTTTCAGCTGTGCAAACCTTTAGTTTGTCCTCCAGATAAAGTGGTTTAAATAGAATGTTTCAGCTTTAGTGTTGAAAACTGCAAAAGGATCAATACTCCATACTAGTGGAACAATCATCAGCAAGATAATTTTACTTTTAAAATGTTAAATCAAGTTGGTTTTGTCTTGAAATAAGTAGAAAATGATGTTTTTCAGATCAAATGACTTGAGATCAGATCATCATGCTAAATGTAGATTTTAAATCTCAGCAATCACAGAACTTGTTGCATTTAAGCTGCTCATGTTTATCCGACCCAGGTGCTGATGAACTGGAATAATCTGTTAACATTGTAGTCAGTCATCAAAACCATCATCATCATCATCATCCTCATCTCTGGAGCTGTTACTCACAGTGTGTGAACTCGTCCTCTGTCAGGTACAACAGTCTGGCGAAGCCCCTGCAGAGTCGGAGGGAAACCCTGGAGGCCTGGCAGGTTCTGTTCCAGTTCTACAGAGACCTGGAGGAGGAGGCGGCCTGGCTGAGCGACAGACTGCCCTCCATCACTGCTAAAGACCTGGGCAGCTCTCCGAGCGGCAGCCAGCAGCTGCTGCACAAACACCAGGTGCTCACCTCCAACTGAAACTACTACAGTTTGATTTTCATACTCACTGACTCAACTTCCTGTTTGAAATAAAAATGATTGTTTCTGTTTCAGGCTATGATGCAGGAGATCTCAAGCCGCGCCCCATTGGTCCAGGCGGTTCAGGAGGCGGGGCATAGTCTGGTGAGGAGACGTCACTCACTGCCTCAACCGTAGTTCCTGTTAGGATTCAGTCTCTGTCTGGAGCTTTTATTTTGAATGTCCAGGTTCTTCCCTGGTTTCCTGTTTACATACAGTGATTGTTGGGCCTTTTATTTTGAAAACTTAAGATAGTTACTGACAGGATGTGTAGTTTTTACAAATAAAAGCCCATGAGTTCCCTGGTTAGAAACATTACTACCTACCTCTCCAGTTCCTGTGAGCTGTCTGGATGTTTTATTTTGAAATATACCTCTATCCCTTGTTTCTTGTTACAGTAGAGTTACTTCATGGGACTTTTATTTGCAAAGAATCAAAGCAGTGGTTTAACTTTGAATTCTTGAAGTACTGTTTCTTGATTACACTTCAATGCAGGAACTTAGATCGTACACCTTTGAAGTGTAGTCGAGTTCTTCTAAATCTCTCTGAAGAATGAAATCACAAGCTGGAGAAGTCGTTCACTACAGTCATCATGTTGACTCGCAGGTCAGAGGGCGTCACTTCGCGTCTCATGACATCACGGAGCGTCTGGAGGAGTTGAAGCGTCTCCACGAGGAGCTGATGACGGAGGCGGAGAAGAAGGAGAAGCTCCTGCAGGAGGCGCTCCGCATCCACACCTTCCTCAGTGAGGTAAGTCATTTAGGTATTTTCTGTTTGCACATGAACACGTTTGAGTCGACTGACGTGTCCGTGTGTGTCGAGGTGTCCGAGCTGCAGCTGTGGTCGGAGGAGCAGCGGGCCGGTTTGGAGTCACGGGACTGTGGGAGGAGCGAGGAGGCGACGGAGGCTCTGCTGAGGAGGCTGGACTCTGTGGACGTGGAGCTGGAGAACCAGAGGAAGACGGTGGAGAGGCTGCGGGAGGGCGGAGCCTCACTGCAGCACCTCGGACATCCCAACAGGTAAACACACACACACCTGTAGGAACACCTGCACTCTCAGGAGGTCACACCTGGACAGAGGACTTCACACACTTCCTGTCTTCCTGTGTGTCTCAGCCACCTGGTCACTGAGATCCTCCCTGACATCCTCCAACACTTTGACGCTCTCCTCCGCCTCTCCTCCGCCCGCCGCACGGCTCTGGAAGACCAGCTCCGCCTCTACGTGTTTGAGAGGGAAGCGAAAGAACTACAAACATGGCTGACGTCAAAGAAGGCTGTGGTGGAGTCCAAGGACTGTGGTCAAGACCTGGAGGATGTAGAGGTGAGTAGAGATCGTCACACACCAAAAGTTAGTGTCTAGTGAACATTTCTAGAATTAAAGTGCAAAAGATAAAGTTGTGGAACTGGTGCTGAAACTCCGTCTTCATCCTCGTCTTGCTCCTCCCTCCACCTGCAGGTCCTTCAGAAGAAGTTGGAGGTTCTGGTTTCAGAGATGTCCGGTCTGGGTCGGAGCCGGCTCACCTCAGTGCAGCAGCTGGGCCGAGGACTGAAGCAGGACGGGAAGGCCCTGAGGAGGGACGAGGCCCTCAGCAGGCTGTGGGACGACCTGAACAGCAGCATCAGGACCAGAGAACAGGTCGGTGAAGAACAGTGATGTGATGCTCAGCAGGGAGGAGGAGAGGCTGACGGTCTGTCCTGTGTCCTCCAGAGTCTGCAGTCGGCGAGGGAGGTCCATCAGTTCAATCACGATGTGGACGAGCTGAAGGGTTGGATGGCCGAGAAGGAGGCTGTGCTGGACTCAGAGGACCAGGACCTGAACTCCATCCAGACTCTGCTGAGACAGCACGAAGCGCTCGAGGTGAGGCAACCCAGAAATCTGAATTCATGAAGTAGAAAGTGAAACGGTTCAGTGTCGGTCAGTTCAGTTTAATGATCATCTGTACGACTCCTGCGGACTTGCCTTATTGTACTTGTCTCCCTCAGAGGGACCTGGTTCTGATCTCAGAGGAGGTGACCAGGAGCAGAGAGGAGGGCCGGGCTCTGAGCAGACGGCAGCCTCAGGCCAGAACCGCTGTGAGTCAGAGGCTGGAGGAGCTGGAGGCCTGCTGGTCCAGCATCCAGAACAAGGCCTCCCAACGCCGCGTCAGGCTGGGCCAGGCTGAAGACGTGCAGAAATACTTATCCCACTGGACCGAACTCATGTAGGTTCTGATCATCAGTCGGCTGACATCGACACAAACCGATGAGCGCTGACATTTGTTTCAGTGCTACAGAGCAGTTTCAGCAGTTACAGGAAGTCAGGCTTTAGAATCATTAAAAGTTTCCTGTTGAGACACAGTTACTCTAAAGAAGCTCTTATTTTGAAAAACCATGTATAATCTTTAGGTTTTGATGTGTTACAAACAGATTTAAATCTTAAAGACACATCAGTGGTTACCTCCTGTCATGTGACAGGATGTTGATCATTCTGAACATCACAGTGAAGCAGATGCTGTCTGTGTTGATGAAACTGGGCGGCCATCTTGTGTCTCAGGGCCTGGCTGAGGGAGATGCTGTCCCTGGTCCGAGGGGAGGTTCTGACTGTGGAGGGAGCCGACCTGCAGCAGCTCATTAAGAAGCACCAGGAGTACCGCCTCCTGATTGACAGACAGCTCAGCAAATCAAAGGCCGTGAAGGAGGAGGGGCGGCGCCTGATGGACGGCGGACACTTCATGTCTCAGGAGGTAAGAGCTCAAATCTAATCTCTGACTCCTGACCTGACATCCGGATCCTCTGACTCGTCTCCTGTCGTCCTCGCAGGTGGAGGAGCGAGTCTGTGAGCTGGAGGAGCTGGAGCTGCGGGTGGAGAAGGTGTGGGAGGAAACCAGAGTCCTGTATGAGGAGGAGCTGGAGATTTCCCTCCTGCAGAGGGAGCTGGAGCAGGCGGAGCGCTGGCTGAGCTCCTACGAGAACACACTGATGGCCGAGGACTACGGGGTAGGTCCAGACTGTGTAGTCCAGACTCTGTGGTCCAGACTGTGTAGTCCAGACTGTGTAGTCCAGACTGTGTAGTCCAGACTCTGTGGTCCAGACTGTGTAGTCCAGACTGTGTAGTCCAGACTGTGTAGTCCAGACTCTGTGGTCCAGACTGTGTAGTCCAGACTGTGTAGTCCAGACTCTGTAGTCCAGACTGTGTAGTCCAGACTGTGTAGTCCAGACTGTGTAGTCCAGACTGTGTAGTCCAGACTCTGTAGTCCAGACTCTGTGGTCCAGACTGTGTAGTCCAGACTCTGTAGTCCAGACTGTGTAGTCCAGACTGTGTAGTCCAGACTCTGTAGTCCAGACTGTGTAGTCCAGACTGTGTAGTCCAGACTCTGTAGTCCAGACTGTGTAGTCCAGACTCTGTAGTCCAGACTCTGTGGTCCAGACTGTGTAGTCCAGACTCTGTAGTCCAGACTGTGTAGTCCAGACTCTGTAGTCCAGACTGTGTAGTCCAGACTGTGTAGTCCAGACTGTGTAGTCCAGACTCTGTAGTCCAGACTGTGTAGTCCAGACTCTGTAGTCCAGACTCTGTGGTCCAGACTGTGTAGTCCAGACTCTGTAGTCCAGACTGTGTAGTCCAGACTCTGTGGTCCAGACTGTGTAGTCCAGACTCTGTGGTCCAGACTGTGTAGTCCAGACTCTGTAGTCCAGACTGTGTAGTCCAGACTGTGTAGTCCAGACTCTGTGGTCCAGACTGTGTAGTCCAGACTGTGTAGTCCAGACTGTGTAGTCCAGACTGTGTAGTCCAGACTCTGTAGTCCAGACTGTGTGGTCCAGACTCTGTGGTCCAGACTGTGTAGTCCAGACTGTGTAGTCCAGACTGTGTAGTCCAGACTCTGTGGTCCAGACTCTGTGGTCACTGACAGTCCCACCCCAACTCAGGCCTCCATTTTGTTCAGACATGTATGGAGGAGGTCTGATGGTCAAAGTTTGACATGAGGAAATTCTGACCTGACAAAAGATACGAAGGAGGAAGAAACAGGAAGTTACTGTAGTGTTTCTGTCTGCTCTCTCGGTCCTCCAGGACTCTGTGTCGGATGTCATGGAGCTGCTGAAGAGGCAGGAGGACCTGGAGGCCATGATCCAGGCCCAGAGCGACCGCTTCATCGCCCTGCAGAAGAAGAAGACACAGGTTGGTTTGTAGCTTTAACAAAGACAGATATTTAGATACTATTTCCTCGTCAGTCTGAAAGTTGTTTTTCCTCTCAGAGGGAGAAGAGACTGGGTCTTCATGGACATGAGGACCTGGACCTGGAGGACAGAAAGCCTCCAGCCAGAGTTTCTTCCCTGAGGAGGAAACCTTCAGATCCAACAGGCCCGCGGATCTCCTCCTCCAGAGACCTCATCCACCGACTCAGCGGCAGGAGGCCGGACAGGACCATCAGATCCAGCACCCTGGACAAGAAAACCAGTCTCACAGACTCTGCTGGTACCCCACCCAGCCTGTCCCTCCACCTGGACTCAGACTCCAGGAATTGCTTCAGTGGCAGCAGGAAGTCTGAGAGACGGGAGGCAGGAGAAGAAGCTCTCAGTCCTCCTGATGGTCCCAGGTCCGGCCCGGCTGCAAAGCCTCGGAGGAGTCGAACCAGCCACTCAGACGGGACTCTTGATGGTCCCCTCAGATCACCTGACTCCACCTCTTCAAGACGTCCTCAGTCACCTCCACCCTCCCCCAAACGTTCCTCCTCTGCTCAAACCTCCTCTTCATCTGATGAGGCTCCTGAGGGAGACCACCATCCTGAACCTCCTTCCTCCCCTCTGACCTCCGTCTCCTCTTCATCTAAACAGACTCCTGAGGAAGATCGTGGTCCCACCTCCGTCCCACCCTCCTCCCCCAAACCTCCCTCCTCCCCTCCGTCCTCCATCTCCTCTTCATCGAAAGACACTCTTGATAAAAAACGTCGTCCCAGATCCAAACCTCCTCTGGCTCCAAAGCCCAGAATCCCTCCTGCAGAGCAGGATCCACTGATCCAGTTGGAGAAGTCCACAGCACCACCCGACTCTCCTCCACTGATCAGACAGCTCGTTGCGCCCACTGAAGCTCCGCCTCCACCTCCACCCGTCACACAGAGAACAAAGCGAGGACTCCACAGCCGGCAGTCGTCGACCAGAGAGCATCATGATGTTGCTGATTCTCCACCTGCTGCCACTGAGGTTACACCACCTGACCCCTCGACTGCTGCACCAATCACAGAGGAGGAACCTGGGTCAGCTGATCCCTCTCCTCCAACCGGAGAGCTGCCTCCATCTCCTCCACCTCGACAGAAGACGACAGAAGATGCACCAGAAGAAGAAGCCGGCCTCCCCAGCTCCACACCAGAGGTAAGAACTCAGATCAGATCACCTGTTCTGACTTCATGATGACTGAAATCTGATTGGTTCTCTCACACCTTTGTTGTTGTTAGGTCACAGCCATGCAGCCAATCAGAATGGAGGGAATGCTGGAGATCAAACTGAAACAAGGAGGCAACAAGGTGAGAAACAAACCTGAGAAGATTCACAGGGAAACATTCAGAAACAACAGAACAGACGATGGAACAAACACAAAAATAAAGAAGAAATATGAAATAAATGACCAACTTGATACATTCTGATTACAGCACATGAACACAGAACATGATCAACAGGGTGAAGAACAAACAAACTAAATGACATCTGAGAGATCTGACAGGTGTGTGTGTCTCTGTGATTGGCCGGTTCTCCTGCAGGGTCCGGACCACTGGGAGGAGGTGTTTGCAGTTCTGACAGGAGAGACGCTCAGCTTGTTTAAAGACAGAGCAGCTGCTGCACAGGTACCGGACACTCAACCAGAACCACACTCAGCGCCGACAACAAGCTGACCCAAATGTCACAGTGTGAGAGCGCCGGCGCCACGTCGTAATCAGCAGCGAATATTCAAAACTTCAGATGGACGACGTCACGCTGCAACATGACTTACAGTGTAATGAAAGGCAGTAACTGTTATTTGTTACTGAATAAAAAGGAATTAATCAAAGACGTTGGTTAATTCTAAATATCTGAGACCCAAAACTGTAAATCTGATACATAGATTATAGATAATATCAGAAGAGATGAATATTTGGGTCCAAACGTTCTCCTGATAAAAAACATCCCAGACTTTTAATTTTTAGGTGGCTGAAAAAATCAGTCCGTCTTTATTTGTGAAGCACCAGCTCATAACAGAAGTGATCACATGACACAGACAGACCCAACATGGCTCCTGTGAGCGAGCGCTGACGGCAGTGTCGAGAGAAAACTGCCTTCAACAGTCAGAAACCTGGAGCAGAACCGGGCTCACCTGCTGAGGCCGATCAGAACAGTGGAACGTTTGGGTTCAGCCCTCCAAATGTCTCAGACTGAAGAGCTCTTCATGTTGGAATCACGAGACCTTGATGTTTTACAATACTGTCAATAAAGCTTCAGTATTTGAATTATTAAGTATTGTGAAGGTTTCAGATTTACAGACGACCTGCAGGCTGCTGGGTGAGAGAGTTAAAGCTCAGCAGCACAAACATTTCAACAAATCGATCTCTTTTCTGAAGCCCAACAGTTCTATTGATCTGTCACAGATTAATATTGATTGTTACTGTCTGACATCACAACGTCCAGAACACTCTGATGGATATAAACACTTTGTGCACTGAAACAGAATCTAAACGAGCTCCAGAGCTTCTTTAAATGATTAATGTGTTGAAAGAGATCAACAAAATATGATTCAATCATCACACAGACAGACTGTGATGTCATCAGTGATGTCATCAGTGATGTCGTTGGCTCCTGTGTTTCCACAGAGAACCTCTCGGTGGCCTCCGATCAGCCTGGTCGGAGCTGTTTGCAGGGAGAACGTTCTGTACAGGAGGAAGGAGAACACCATCAGACTGACGTGAGTTCCATCTTCTTTATTCATTATTCATTTGGTTCAGATTTTTTTATTTTTCTATTTTCAAAAAGCCCACAAACTTAATAAACTTCTCCTTCTGAGTTTAGTGATTTGTTCACTCTTTTGTGTCAGAACTCATCAAGCAGTGCAATCAAGTGTTGAGTCTGTTGATGTAAACTGATGAAGAGTTTAACGTTGTTTCCTTCCCGTCAGTCTGGAGGACGGCAGTCAGTATCTGTTCGCAGCGTCCAGCAGAGAACTGCAGCTCCTGTGGATGAAGAAGCTCCAGAAGTGCAGCGAGACATCCAGCAGCGACTCGGATGACTCGGGGTGAACACACACACACACGCACGCACGCACGCACGCACGCACGCACGCACGCACACACACACGCACACACATATTCCAGAGTTTGCCGTCTGTGTGAAAGTTTCAGAGGTGGAGTGGAGGGATGGTAACAGATCCTACACTTGTCAAATTAAAGGGAAATGTCCCAGAGAGCAACGTTACAGAACCAGACAGTACTGTGGGAGCAGCTTGTGTCTTCAGCATCTAATAAGGAAAAGATACAGAAGTATTGCGTGGAATAGTGTCTGTCCTCCTGTCTGTCCTCCTGCCTGTCCTCCTGCTGTCTGTCCTCCTGCCTGTCCTCCTGTCTGTCCTCCTGCCTGTCCTCCTGTCTGTCCTGCTGCCTGTCCTCCTGTCTGTCCTCCTGTCTGTCCTCCTGCCTGTCCTGCTGTCTGTCCTGCTGTCTGTCCTCCTGTCTGTCCTGCTGCCTGTCCCCTGTCTGTCCTCCTGTCTGTCCTGCTGTCTGTCCTCCTGCCTGTCCTCCTGTCTGTCCTGCTGCCTGTCCCCTGTCTGTCCTCCTGCCTGTCCTCCTGCCTGTCCTGCTGTCTGTCCTCCTGTCTGTCCTCCTGCCTGTCCTCCTGTCTGTCCTCCTGCCTGTCCTCCTGCCTGTCCTGCTGCCTGTCCTGCTGTCTGTCCTCCTGCCTGTCCTCCTGCCTGTCCTCCTGTCTGTCCTCCTGCCTGTCCTCCTGCCTGTCCTCCTGCCTGTCCTGCTGTCTGTCCTCCTGTCTGTCCTCCTGTCTGTCCTGCTGTCTGTCCTCCTGCCTGTCCTCCTGTCTGTCCTGCTGTCTGTCCTCCTGCCTGTCCTCCTGCCTGTCCCCTGTCTGTCCTGCTGTCTGTCCTCCTGCCTGTCCTCCTGCCTGTCCCCTGTCTGTCCCCTGTCTGTAATCCTGTTACTGATGGTGATTCTGTGCACGCTGTATGAATCGGCTCTCTGGAGCTGCTCGGGTCAGTGTGAGCAGACGAGGGCGATGTAGAGTTGAACCTTCGCTGCGACACTTTTATGGAAACTCTGTCTGACAAGAGCTTTTGTCGTCTTTGGACTCCAACTCTAACTTTAAAGTAACTACAGAGACTGCGACTGAGCTTCGTCTGATGACTGCAGCTCATCCTGATGAACGTCGTCTGACCTGCTGTGAGCACAAAGAATATAAAACAGCTGCTTTGTTTTCTGATGTTCTGATTCAGATGCTGTTAGCTCTGCTTCTATTTCTACAGCTAACCACACAGACGCTCCTGC
The DNA here is from genome assembly GCF_904848185.1 of Acanthopagrus latus. NCBI lineage: Eukaryota > Metazoa > Chordata > Actinopteri > Spariformes > Sparidae > Acanthopagrus > Acanthopagrus latus. The sequence goes on from NC_051054.1 coordinate 818,306, forward strand.
AGGAAGCACTCGATGTATTTCATGACTGCATTAGTCGTGTTGCTCTGTAGAGTTCACTTTTCATCTTCGTGCTACAAACCGGCGCAGGTGTGCCGGCAGCGTGAACACAGTCCTGCTCCACGAGTGTTTTTCCACCGTTGTTTGTCCGCTGAATGTAATTCACCTTGTCAAAGTATCTCATTAAAGAAAAAATCCTGCTGGCAGTGAGTTCCATTTCTTTGGCCTCTCACCCACCTGAGAGGAGCCCGGTGGCCCCACAGTGCACAGTGTGAACAGGTGCATGTGAAAGTCAAAGTCAAATTACCTGCCGCTGTTTGAAAGAAACCGCTGCAGCCTGAAACTCCATCAACACACTTCTGACCGACACACATCCTGCTGGACTCCACAGCAGAACCCCGCCGGCGCCTTTGTATCAGCGCCACTCATTTAATGTCAGGAAGTCACGAGGAGAAGAAGAATTCTTCAGAACCGGAGCCGTTCAGTCAGCGCAGGAGCAGAATCGCGACAAAGTATTTATGTTCGAGTCTAAAATCACGCCTGCAGCTCAGCCTTCATTTATTCCTTTATACGCTCTCACTAAAGGGTCATTCCACCTCAACTCACCTCTTATTATATTAATGTTGAAACTTCTGTTCATGTGGTCGTATTCAACCCGACAGCTGCTCTCTTCAGTTCTGGATTTTTGGGCCTTTGAGTGAAATTTAATCATTTTTTGTGATTTGCTGATTTTTCTCTGTATTGAGTTGAAATCAGTCCCGATCATCACGGAGGATGTTCCCTGAGGATCAATAACAACATGTGATCAGTTTAATAGCTGCTGCTGAATGTTTACAGTCATCAGATCAATAACAGGAAGTCATTTTATTTTATTTTACCAGATCGAAGCTTCGCAGATGAAAAACACTCTTTGACTGCAGATTTTCATTGTTTATGATTTGTTTTATAACCAGCTGATTTTTCTGTGATGTCACTTCTCTGGTTTTATTCATCAGTGGACATTTGTTCTGTGTTGACCCGGTCTGATACCTGCTGAGTCCGGTTCTGGTTTGGTTCTGGAGATTTGTAAACATTCAGGAATATGTTTTCTATATTTGAATGTACACATGTTGCCGGGTTCCTCAGGGTCTGCTGGATGTTCAGGACCGATGTGAACCCACTCCAGTGAACAATAACGATCACTGAGGTCAGAATATATTAAATCTGATGAGGAATCATCTCAATGAATTCACCGTCATGGTCTCGTTGTTGTTCAGGAGGGCGTCTTCAGTCAACCTCAGCCTGGAGAAGTTAGCCGAGGCTCCGGACGATCCCAGCAAACCAGCCGACAGGCGAGGTGAGAGCCTGGAGAGACAATCATCCACGGAGGGGTTACCTCCACCCAAACCCCCCCACACATACTACAACCGCCACCGCTACCCCGAGGAGGCCGAGGGCGGGAGCGCAGGTTAGCATGTTGCTAACGAGCTGGTCGTCAGTGAGCATGTAAGTGAATCTGTAAGTTCGTGTGTTCTGATTGTTGTTTCCTCCACTGCAGAGACGCCGAGCGATCGCATCCAGCCTCCGTCAGGTCCTCCGTCAGGTCCTCCGTCAGAACCTCCTCCTACACCGCCCGACACCCAGGACGCCCCCGCCGGCGCCCCCCAGGTAACTGACGACAACGGCAACAAGTCGAGGAGGAGCGTCTTCAGGAAGTTCTTCTCCAAGAAGTAAAGTTTGACTGATTCAGCATCTTCACTCGGCCACGTTAACGTCTCCAGAGACGAAAGAATCACATCAGCGCAGATTTAATAACCAGACACGACGCTGGAGGACGAGTCGACGCATCATCACGTGCAAACCTCAAATCAAAAAATCATAAATCAAAAATTGATCACGATCATAAAAGTAGAAACAGAGAAAATGAAACAGATTCAGAGTCGTTGTTCAGGACATGATGTTCCTGATCCTGATAGAAAATCACATCCATCAAAATCAAACCGTCTCCACGTCTGACGAGACGATGCAGCCGTGCAGGCGACAGCAGAATGTTTCCTCTGATCGACGAGCAGCTTCACTTCCTGTTCCACAGAGTTAATGAAGCGTCTGAAGCCGACGCGTTCGCTCGGCTACTCGTAGAGTCACGATCAATAACGAGTGTGACGGAGTGAAACTACGAGACATTTACTGACTCAGAGCTTCTAGTCAAAGCTGATTGATCGATTGACAGAAAATTGGTTGCTGACTATTTTAATAATCGATTATTTCAGTTATTTTTCAAACTTCTGATGCTTTTCTGTTCTGTTCTGTTCTGTTCTGTTCGTTTTGTTCTGTTCTGTTCGTTTTGTTCTGTTCCGTTCTGTTCTGTTCGTTTTGTTCTGTTCCGTTCTGTTCTGTTCGTTTTGTTCTGTTCCGTTCTGTTCGTTCTGTTGGACCGAGCAGTGTTCACAAATCTTTCTGCACTTTACAGACGTAACGATTAATCAGTTAATCATGAAAGTGACGGTGAGTTTCAGCACTGTTTGATTGTCAAGTGACTCTCTAGGTTGAAGCTGCGGTTCTGGTCCAGTTGTGTTGGTGGACCTGTTTACATGCAGTACTACAGTTATCACTGTTGTTCTGGATGAGACGATATTCAGACTAAGAAGTTTATTTGGTGAATAAACATTAATATTCCTGTTCAGTCGCAGCGGGTCGACCCGGGTCGGTGCCTTGACATCACGTGTTTCTGCTTCTTTGCATCAAATTTGGATCTTTTGAAAGTTTGTTTGACTCAAACTTCCATCTGTCGCCCGTCCAGACTCCTTCTAGAACAGTCGGCGCTGTTCAGGTCCAAGTTTGATGTTTACAAGTAGGAAGTGAACTGTGGACTTTAGTTCTGAGCAGCGTCTCTACATGAGACACACTGATACACCCGACCCGTATCAGTCTGAAGGGTCACACAGTCAGACACCCCTGCTGACCAGAACCAAACAGAAAAGAGGAACACGGGTCAGACTTTGAGGTTCTGAGACAGGAACTGATCCTGATGAGCTCAGAGTCCTGCAGCAGGAGTTTTCTCACTTTCTCCAGTAAAATGTTCTGGTGATTCTTCTGGAGCTGCGGTTCTGACCGTGTTTATATCGATGCATCGGATCGCTTTGAAAAATCTAGTTATTTATCCAGAATTTACAGCAAGCCTCGTGTCACCTCGTGTGTGAAGAGTTGAACTGGATCAGAACACATTTGTGACTCCTCAGCCCGTCTAAAGAGATGAACTCTGCTGTTTGTGGAGAAGTTTATTTATTAATGAGCGACGGATCCAAACACATGGAGACTGATCGTGTCATTCAATCAGATCAATACGTCGATCATTAGAGATAACGAGCCAGACGAAGACTTCAGACTTCAAACACGTCGTCAGTTTGTCAAATTAAAGTCAATTGAGGTGTTTGAGTCAGAAACACGTGACGTCACATCAGGACAATATTATTTAAATTGAAGCTTGAGATATTTTCTGTTAACTAATAACCTCATTCATTGATCTCATTGATTACTGTGACATTCTGCGCTGTGTTTACAATGTTGTGGATGATAAAAACCTTCAGAAGAAATAAACTCATTAATCTGATTGAGTCTCGCTGAATGTTTTAATTAAATGTTTCCTCGTCACATCGTCGACTTCCTGATCCCGTCTCTGCTCTCGGAGGAGCTCTGAGCGTGTTTGTGCTCCCACACCATCAATTTATGGAAATATTGATCCGGGATGTGACCGTACACAGTTCACAGGTCAGCTGTCCGGGCTGACAGGGTCCCAGAGGAGCTTCAGGTGTCACTCACAGCTACAGGAGGTGTTTATCTACCGCTGCTGACGCCACTTTCATCTGTTATACTGAGACTTTCATGATCTGCCTCCAGGAAACAGACACAACCGCAAACTCTGGACTTTCACAGTCTGCAAACGATGGAAGTTTGTCACCCTAGAACTGAATCAGAACTGACGGAACCAAATGTTCTCTACTTGTGCTCAACAGTCCTCACAGCTGCTGAGTCTCAGTTCAGGTCTGCGTCCTCTGAAGGACTCGGCCTCTGTGGTCTGTGAAGGCGAGTCCTTCAGAGACCTTGTTCACCTGGTCAGCTGTTGTTAAATGTGACGGTTGAGCCTCTGGAACATTTCCTGGTTGCGTCACCAGATGTTTTACCCTTACGTCATGATTTCTGCCGCCCAGGCCCACGAAGTGACGATCTACACCATGCGATGTCGCCATTTTCTCTCTTTCCCTCTTCTTTTTCGGGCGTGCAAAGGATCTTGGGATATGTGAGGCCACGAAGGATCGTAGCGGTGCATCCTCCAGAAACAGGGAGAAGAAGAAACATCTGGAGGAGCCTTCAGACTGGGACAGACTTCAGGTGCTCCTCTGAAGGATGCAGACCTGAACTGAGACCCAGCCAGGAGACGTTCAGGTACCTGTGTCAAAGTAGAAGTTTTGATCCAGCTTGTTTCCTCCAGCACAGTAACAGAGTTCAGGCTCTGACATGGACTCAGAGTATCAGAGTAAAAAGTCTCCCTCTGAAGGACATTTGTGCTCAAAGCTAACTGAAGCTCACGTCATATTAATAGAATTCAAAGACTATTAAAGTTAAAGGTAGAATCAGTAGGATTTGTCCCAGCTGTTCCTGAACGCACCACCGTCTCTCCGTCTGTCTCCCCCTGTCAGCAGGACCGGAGCGGTTCTGCAGTGGACTCAGGCTGTTCTGCTCTCCGGGTGCAGGCGGTGCTGCCGGCCGCACGGTGTCGCTGTCCCCGCAGTAATGCGCCTCCTCCCGGTCCGGTCTCGGGCTCCAGCCGGCAGGTTGTCGGTTCAGGAGTTTGTTTGAGCGCTTGACATTGATTGAACCATTAACCCCGCAGCGCCCGCACAGCGCCCGCACGGCTAATGAGGCCCCGCGTGTTCTGACTGCAGGACGGCCGGAAGTGACTCATGTTCTGGTTCCATTTCATAACCTGAGGCCGGTTCTGCCCCAGCGGTCCATGTTCCACCGCCGGGCCAGTTTCAGTCAGAGGCGACTCATAAAACATCATATTTACAGGAGAAACTGATAAATCAAGATTCTGATGTGAGAAATAAAGATTAATCAAATGTTTTTATGTTTAATTCTCACATTAAAAAACACAGCGTGAATATTTAGATCTGATCAACCGGGAAGGAAAATAAATACACGAATAAATAAGTTAGTAAATAAATAGATAAATAAGGAAATCGGAACCTTTAAATGAGACATGAAGAGGAATTTAAAGCTGTTTGAGATGTTTTAACTGGATCAGTGGTTCTGTGTTCTGAGCGGTTCGGAGGTTCTGTGTTCTGAGCGGTTCGGAGGGTCTCCATCAGTTTTTCTGTCGCCCTTCTTCTTCTTCTTCTTCTTCTTCTTCTTGTTTTGGTCCCTTCAGGCCTCCGTCTGATTCCCGTTTCAACATTCAGCTCACGGCGGCAGAGGAGAAGAACCCAGCGGGAGCTCCGAGCCGGACCGGTGTGATCTGGTCCAGTGGAACCAGTCCAACACCCCGTCTGGTTCGGCCGACCCACACAGGTCGCTACAGGACGAGTCCACACACACGAATGTGCTTTAATTTATTTCCTCTTTTAAACTCAAATGTGCAAATGAAATCTTCCAAATAAAACATCCGTTTACTGTCGGTACTCTGAACTCTGGATTTAGCTCAGTGATCTCAGCAGAACCTGTGTGGTTCTGCTGAGATCAGCAGAAGCTGCTACAGGGTCTAAAACACTTGTTGTTTATTTCAATGTGAAACAAAATGAAGATTAAACTTTATTCTGGAGGTTTGATATTTAACATAAGAGTCTGTACTTTATGAACATTTAGTTTATAAAAACATTAAAAATCTTAATCTTAATCTTTAACTGAATAAAACCAGAAACAGACACGTTTGATTGATTTAGTTGTTTCTAATAACACAATAACTGTGTGTCCTCTAACAGACTTATTATTTAACTGTCATTAGGCCTCAGAATACAGAAATAATATGAAGTTACTGCACAAGAAAATCTGTGAAGATTAATCAGATTATTCGATTAAATAATCAGCTTCATCACAGAAACACAAGGAGGAAGAATTTCAGCGTTGATGTCCGTTTTTATTTCGCTCCCTGAACGCATCTTCAGACTCATTGATCCGTGTGAACAGTTTCATCTGAATCTGACGATTTATTGAGATTATTGTGACGCAGTTAATTCATGGAACACGATCACAGATCAGATCAGATCAGATCAGATGGATCGATGACAGAGAAGCTTCAGGCAGGAAGATGGTGGAGTTCCTGACTCCGCCGCTGGGAGGCGCCGTCTCCTCCTCTCCTCTCCTCCTCTCCTCTCCTCTCCTCCTCTCCTCTCCTCTCCTCTCCTCCCCTCCTCTCCTCCTCTCCTCTCCTCTCCTCCTCTCCTCCTCTCCTCTCTCCTCCTCTCCTCCCCTCCTCTCCTCCTCTCCTCTCCTCCTCTCCTCTCCTCTCCTCTCCTCTCCTCTCCTCTCCTCTCCTCTCCTCTCCTCTCCTCTCCTCTCCTCCTCTCCTCTCCTCCTCTCCTCTCCTCCTCTCCTCTCCTCCTCTCCTCCCCTCCTCTCCTCCTCTCCTCCCCTCCTCTCCTCTCCTCCCCTCCTCTCCTCCTCTCCTCTCTCCTCTCCTCCTCTCTCTCTCCTCTCCTCCTCCTCTCCTCCTCTCCTCCTCCTCTCCTCTCCCTCTCTTCTCCTCCTCTCCTCTCCTCCTCCTCTCCTCTCTCCTCTCCTCCTCTCCTCTCTCCTCTCCTCCTCTCCTCTCCTCCTCTCCTCTCTCCTCTAAATCCAGCAGTAATAATAACACTGAGGTGTTTTCTCGGTGTCGATGTGTTCAAACATTCACAGACTCAAAGGAAATAAATACGCTCAGCAGATTATTGTCCTTCATCCCTTCACTCCTCTCTCTCCTTCTTTCCTTCTTTCCTCTCTCCTTCTCTCCTTCTCTTCTCTCCTTCTCTCCTCATGGTTTAAGGGAGCACTGAGGTTTTATTCTCCCTCCTCTCGGCCTCCTGAGACAATGAGAGGAAGCTTCTCTGCAGCACCTGAGAGGGTTCCAGGACTTCACTTTAATCCCTGCAGCTCCAGAAGAACCCGACAGATACCTCCAGTTCTCCCTTCAGAAGAAATAAAACCTTTGCACCCCCTGAAATCCTCACATAACCCGACAGAGCCCCAAACCCCCTTAATAACCTGTGGAACACTTTCAGAACCTCAGCGTTCCCTGGAATACCTCAGAGGAACCCAGAAGGATCCACGATCCACGATTCAAACGGACCTGAGAACATCTAAAGTGCAGCTGAACATCTTTAACAACCTGATAGAGCCGCCTCGCTGACAGCTCTGGATCCTTGATCAAAACCTCTCCAAGCCCAGAAGAACCCGGGTGCAGGAGTCCCCAGTAAAACCTGCGGGACTCCTCAGGATCCAAGGCCTGCTGGAACCCCTTCATGACCTCTGGAGAAGAAACTAAAGAATGGGCTGCTTGGGTTCCTATGAGAACTGCAGGAACTGCTTCATAGACCTCATCAGAAGCTGGTGGTCTCACTCCAGAACCCCCTTAGAATTCTAAGACCTTGTTGAAAAGAGGCCACAGGCCTTCTTCTAAAACCCCTAGAAAACCATCAGAACCTCCTCAACCCGTCTCTCTCTTTCACGGGACCAGAACAACCTCTGACCCCACTGAGAGCCTGAACCACGACAAGAACCTAAGAAAACGTTTGCTGGAACCGGTGTTAGAACAACAGGGAACCACTGATGACATCAGATTTGGCTGAAGAACCCATGGAACCTGTTGAGAACCCCTAGAACCACCTCACGGTCCCCCTTTGACTCACGGATCACCTTTAAAAAACCTGTGAACCCGAGGAACCCTGAGGCTGTTGAACCTGATGTTCTTCTTCTCTGTTTTCTCTCTGGGTCTCTAGCTGCCTCCTGATCAGCCCTCTGCTGATTAGCTTCATCGATCGATATTGATCACACACACACACACACACACACACACACACACACACACACACACACACACTGAACAGCGGGATTAAACCTTTTTGACGAGCGGCAGAACTGTAAACTCTTTGGTTCTCGGACCTGGAACTCTTGTTTTAGTTTGATTAAACACGGCAGCTAAAATTATCTGCAGCTGGTGTGAAACTGACGGGACGACTGACGAGTGGATGAAAACAGATGTTTGAATCAAATCAAGACAATTAATCTTCTGATGTCTCGGATGTTCATTATGATGGAGGTCAAAGGTCGGCTTCATGTTCGTTCTCCCGTCTGCGCTGATTAAATCTAAAAACTCTTCCTGTTCCATCCAAACACAAAAATACTTCACGTTAATATAATCAGAAAGTTTTTACAGTCATAATTACATTTGTTTTATTACCTTCAGTCAATAAATCCATTCTGTTCAGCGTGCAAACTGTCAAAACTTCAGATGAAGCTCGTGGAGAGTGAAGTAGATATTTTCTGCGTTTTCGTACCAAATATAAATGTTTGGATCTGCTAACAAGGCGGATTAAACATGTCGCCTTCAGGGACATCTGGAGGCTCGAGATGTGGTGGACAGCTCCCAGATGAAATGAAAGCAGCTGGTGAAAATGTTTTTTATCACTTTCATTGGAAAGTTTATTTCCAAACTTACTTTAGTCTCAGCAGATGTTTGTCACCACAGATGTTCACACACACCAAAGTATCATCTCTAGATTTAATCTTTTTATTTGTGCATCTGATGAAATCTTGGCTGGACGTTGACCAACAAAACGGGCCAGAAGAGTCGACCTCTCTCATCCTTTGCACTGCAGGCTCATGCAAACAGTGTGTTTTAAAATTCACAAGAAAATGAATGGAGTCTGGTGAGGTTTGACGGGAATACACGGTTGTCAATCTCTATGTTTCTCTTCGCCTCAAACCAAAAATTTGACTATGAAAACATTGAAATTAGAAGAAAGTGAATGGAGGCTGGTTGGTTTCAGTTGTGACAGTTAACTGCCCTCTGATCCAGTTTAAGTACATGATATGTTTTAAAATTCACAAAGAAATGAGTTTGGTTTGGTTTAAAGTTGCAGTTGTGACTCAACCAGCAAGTATTTGACTGGAGTGAGTGTTCAGAATTAAGGTTAAAATGAATGGAGTCTGGTTTGGGCTGAACTGACTTCCCAGAACTGCAAATTCAAGTCAACCTGCACCAGACTCCATTCACTTTTCTTCTAGATTAAAGCGCACATTTACATGGTCAAATCTGCAGTGAGACATAGAGATTGACATCCGGGTATTCAAATCAAACCGCACCAGACTCCATTCACTTTCTTTTGAATTTGAAACACATTAAACCTTCAGCTCTCTGCCGTGTTAAGCACGAGACAGGTTTGAGAAGGAGGTTGATTTTTCCCTCTTTTGTTGGTCAAATAACAACTGGGAGTTCAAATCAGCCCAAACCAGACTCCACTCATTTTCTTGTGAATTTTAAAACATATTAATACAGTTAAGCTTGCGGTGTCCAGGATCAGAGGGGGGTCAGCTGTTCTTTGCTCTTTTGTTGGTCGAGTCACAACTACAACTTGAAATCCAACCAGACTCCACTCATTTTTCCTCTGATTTTAGAAACATTTACGCAGTCACATTTGCAGTGAGACATGGAGATTGACAACCGGGTATTCAAATCAAACCGCACCAGACTCCATTCATTTTCTTTTGAATTTTAAAACACATTAAACCTTCGACAGTCTGCCATGTTAACGTGTTTGATAGTGTTGACAGGCTTTGAGTCTGGTGCCGTTTGATTTGACGTCCCAGCTGTTGGTCCTGTTTTTAAAATTCAGCAGAAACGGAATGGAGTCTGGTTTGTCTGATAGTTGGCCAACAAAAGAGGCGAGAGTCTACCTCGCTCAGGACCCTGAACATTACTGAGTGTTTGATGGGCTTTAAAGTTCAAAAGAAATCAATTGGAGTCTGGAGTGGTTTGATTTTTATGCCCACCTCGTCAGTCTTCGTCTCTCGTGCTTCACACCACGATGTTGATCATTAAGATGTGTTCTGAAATGAAGAAGAAAAATGAATGGAGTCTGGTTGGTGTGATATGCTGGTAGCAGGGACCCTCTCTTAGGTCACAATGCAACTCTGACCTTTAAAATCGGCCTAAAATTCAGCAGAAAATGAATGGAGTCTGGTGTGGTGTGATCTGTTGTGAAGTCCTGGTGTTTTTCTAACATTTACTCCTTTGATTCAAGTTTCCTCCTCCGACACCGTCAGAGGAGGTTCTGCTCCCTCCCTGCTGTTGGATCCACCTGCTGGTTCTGATTTTAAAGGTTCAGTCCGAAGAATTATTTCCTGAAAACATGAATCTGGACGTTAAACTAGCTTGAGGTTTTGTTTTTCTCTTTCTGAGGTTATATGGATGTTCCTCCTCCTCCTCCTCCTCCTCCTCCTCCTCCTCCTCCTCCTCCTCCTCCTCCTCCTCCTCCTCGGAGCGGAGCTGCTGATCTCTCCAAACCGCGCTCACATCTCCAGCTTCTGTGAGCAAACTAACAGCAACACCAACAAACCAGCAGTATGTTCAGTTGTTTAGTTCAGTGATGTCACAGAGCAGCGCGCAAACACACATCAAGATAAACCGTCCCATCAAAATAAAAGCATGACGCGTGACACAAATGTTAGCAAAATAAATTCATTTTACGCACGTTTATTATTATTATTATTATTATTATTATTATTATTATTATTATTATTATTATCATCCGAGGAGCTTTCCAACTCATGTGACTGAAAGCCGTATAAACTGTTGTTATTTCTTTTTTTGTCAGTTTTAATTTGTTCTTGCTGATTGTTTTTAGAAATCATCTAAATATTTATAAAAATATAATAATTGACGTTGTAAAAACAGTTTTCTATCGTCCAAACACCATTTTTTTTTGTTTTTAACGCGACAGTCAGTGCGGAGCTCGGATCTGATCTGCTGTCAGATTTTCCAGCTGAATGTGTCATTAATGTAAAAACTGCACAATTATAAAAACGTGTTGAAATATTTCCTGATGGATTATTACAAACACAGATAAAATGACAAAAGCGTTCAAACAAGCACAAAATGGAGTTTGAGGCAAAAATGAGTTCATGAAAAAAATCAACGAGCAAAAAAAGAAAAAAAAAAAGAAAAAACAAAACCTGAGAAATGAGATAAAATCTTCTTATTGCGACGTTTTTTTTAAAAACCGTATTACTGCATTTATAATTATTAATAATAATATTTCCTCAGTCAGCTGAATGTGACGGACTCGCTTCTCTTCTTCAGAGAAAAGCTTCTCTGCTTGTGGAGCTCCAGCGGATCCGAGACGCTTCAGTGTCTCCGTGCGTAAAACCGGCGGCCTGTGTCCGAGCCGCCGCTGCTCCGGGGGAAAGTTCCCGACAGAACAGAGAAGTCGCTTCTGTTGGAGCACAATACATATTGAATTTTCTAAACTGGAGGACATTTTTAATAAGCCTGAGCTGGTTACTGAAAGCTTTGTGTCACATTTACGCACCAACAGTTCAGGTTGTTTCTGAGTGAATTCACTGAAGAAAAATCTCCAAAAGAGTTGAATTGAGTTTCTTTTTCTCTACGTGTCTCAGATCAACAGTTCAGCTCGGGACATGTTGCTTCACACATCAGCGACATTTTGTTGTTAAGTGTTCAGAAATATTTTGCCCCCAAACCGCCTTAAACAGAGTTAAACGAGCTGTCGAGGAGCCGCAGCGACAGATTCCGCTTCACGTGTCTCAGATTAAACAGTTTGAGGTGAAATCCAGAGTTCAAATGTTCCTTTTTCTTCTTTTTTTCTCAAAATCTGCTGCAGACAACAAGTGCGGGGGTGCTGTGGCCTCAGACACGCAGACATGTTATCAGTAATATTAATAAAAGATGCTGGAGGCTCGTATTAATAGAGGTGTAGGAGCAGAAGTGTCAACTGTTAGTGGAGACGATCTTTGGAGGCCCCCTTCTATCATTTGGACACTTTGAATAACATCCTATATTTTCTTTATTATAGAAAATTAATATACGTGTGATTTCATATCTGAGTCTCATCATGTGTTTATTATTTGTGGTCACGTGTTTACAGCCTCGTGGTCACGTGGTGAACATAACACTGTCAGCAGCAGTGTTATCAATTAATACTAATAATAGCATCACAGAAATAAATGTGTAGTAATACAGAGTGTGACAGAGAGCTGCGGCACTGTAGTACTGTAGTAATACTGAGAGTATTTATTTATATTATATTCTTTAATTCAGTTTGACTCCAGAAAACAAACAAACCTGCATTTTGTTTATTTATCTGAATTATTCCAGTTTTATTCACTCGGATGAAAATAAAATGTTTCCGTGTTTAATCCTCTTAAAGGGAATTTAGTTTCCAGTGTTGGATAAAAAACAAGATTTAAATACATATTTGGTGGAAAAGATTTATAATTGAGTGTAAACTCTCACACGAGCTCCGCAGCAGCAGCAGCAGCAGGTTTTGGTTTAATAACTGAACGAGTAAAGATGTTTTTATTCCCCAAAGGAGAAAGTGAATTAAACCCTGCTGTGAAATGTTGGAATCATCCTTTAAAGCTGATCAATAACATGTGATGTTTGCTGAATGTAACTGAAGATGCGAACAGGATGAAAACCTGTTTTGGAGTTAGATGCGGACCATGTTTGGCGGCGGCCCGCAGCTCCTCTCACTCTGTTTATTTCATCCTCTGAGTTTCTGCCTCACTTCAGTTTGTTGTCAGATTTTCCTCCAACATGAAGCCGCCGGGAGGAAACTGACGACAAACCTTTCTGGAAGCCGCACGCTGACATGACACCGTGTTTACGCCTCCCGGCGCACATTTTACGCGCGTTTTACGCACGAAAATCGGCTTAGGAGAACGAGCTCCGCAGCCTGTCTGCTGCGACCTGACACACAGATCACCTCCGCGTGTCCTGCCCGCGTCCGCCTGCCCTCCGGATGCCCTCGCTGTTTATTTCCCCTCTGAGTCTGGATGTAAACAGTTTGAAGACGCCGAAGGGGAAAATATTTGAGTGTAAATATGAGGAGCGGCGGGGATTTGGGTGTACGCACGCACGGTGTGTGTTTTGCAGCGACGGTTTTAGTTTAGGTGGGGGAGAGAATGAGCGAGGGGAGGGGTGAGGGTGAGGCAGGCGAGTGTTGATAGGGGTGAGTGTGTTTCCTGCGCTGCAAAAAGTGTCCGTGTCGGAGAAACGATTGGGCGTGAGACGCTCCTAAAGTCTGAATTCTGTTCAGAAAATAACACGAAATCATGTCTGAAAAATCCACGTTATCAAATAAAGTTCAGTTTATTTTTTAGATCGAGTGTTTGTGGTTGGAAATGAGACTGAAGCGTGAGTCGGAGTCGCTGCTGTCAACATGAAAATACAAATAAAATCGACAAAGCTGTAAAAAAAACAAACGATTCTCCTTCAGAACAGTGGCGCTTTTTTCTCATCGGTCACATTTTCAGGTTTATTTTGATGAAATTCTGATTCTCGGGCTGAATAAGACGTGAAGAGACCCGACAGGTTGAGTATTTCTTGCAGCGTGCACGGCATTGGTGGATGTGTGTGTTTCCCTGTGCGTCATGATTGGCTGAAAGCGCAGAGGACGCCTTAATATTTAATACTAATGTTCCCCTGGTTGGCTGAGGACTGGAAAGGTCCAACCAATGTTTTTTACTTGCTTTAGTGGCTGTGGCTCCCTAATTAATTGCAGCTATCTGTCTCCTATCGATGTGTGTGTACGTGTGTGTTGTGTGTGTGTGTTTCCTTTTTTCTCCCCAAACCGAACATGAAATAGTTTGTTGGGCTATACTTTCTTTCTTCCTATCGTTCCCCCCTTCCTTCCTTCCCGTCCTGGTTCGCAGGCTCAGTCCGGACAGATTGAAACCCAGCTGTGTTCGTCGCTTTTGCTCGTTGCCATTTTCCCCCCTCATTGCCCGGTGATGTTGGATATGGGAGAGCGCAAAGAGGTGAAAATGATTCCTAAATCGTCGTTCAGTATAAACAGTTTGGTGCCTGAGGCCGTGCAAAACGACAACAACCACCACCAGACCCAGCATCACCACCAGAACCAGCACCACCAGCAGAACCACCACCGGCCCGGCGCCGCGGACGAAGCCGAGCAGAAAGCTCCTCTCTCGGCCGCGCAGCAGGACGGAAAAGCGGACCCGAAAAGTGACGCGTCGAACCAGGAGAGCTGCCCGGACGAGAAGGAGAAGCAGGAGGAGAAGAAGGACGGCAAAGACGGAGACGGCTCCGGGAAGGACGGAGAGAAGAAGAGCGGCAAGTACGAAAAACCTCCTTTCAGCTACAACGCGCTGATCATGATGGCGATCCGGCAGAGCCCCGAGAAGCGGCTCACGCTCAACGGCATCTACGAGTTCATCATGAAGAACTTCCCGTACTACCGGGAGAACAAGCAGGGCTGGCAGAACTCCATCCGGCACAACCTCAGCCTCAATAAGTGCTTCGTGAAGGTGCCGCGGCACTACGACGACCCGGGCAAGGGGAACTACTGGATGCTGGACCCGAGCAGCGACGACGTCTTCATCGGCGGCACCACCGGGAAGCTCCGGCGGCGCTCCACCACCTCCCGGGCCAAGCTGGCCTTCAAGCGGGGCGCGCGGCTGACCTCCGGGCTGACCTTCATGGACCGGGCCGGCTCCCTCTACTGGCCCATGTCCCCCTTCCTGTCCCTGCACCACCCGCGGGCCAGCAGCGCCCTGGGTTACAACGGGACCTCCTCGGGTTACCCGGCTCACCCCATGTCCTACAGCACCATGCTCACCCAGAACATGGGCAACAACCACTCGTCGTTCCCGTCCTCCAACGGGCTCAGCATGGACCGGCTGGTCGGCTCGGATCTCCCCTACGCGACGCACCACCTGACGGCGGCGGCTCTGGCGGCCTCGGCGGTGCCCTGCGGCCTCTCCGTGCCTTGCTCCGGGGCCACTTACTCCCTGAACCCGTGCTCGGTCAACCTGCTGGCCGGGCAGACCAGCTACTTTTTCCCCCACGTCCCGCACCCGTCCATGACCACGCAGTCCGGAGGCAGCGGCGGCTCCTTGCAGGCCGCCCGGGCTTCGGCCTCCAATTCCCCGCAGGCTCCGTCCTCCTCCTCGCTGACCTGTGACTCTCTGAGGCCGGCCCTGTCCGGCTCTCTGCCGGCCTTCTCCTCGGGACTTTCCGGGGGTTTGTCTGACTATTTTACGCATCAGAACCAGGGCACGACCTCCAACCCGCTTATACACTAACATCCCCGAACCCTCAGCCCCTGCCTCCCCCTCCGCCCGCCTCCCCCTGAAGGAGTGAGACCCTTAAAATGACTGGAACTGTAAGTGAACATTTTACACTGAACATTTACATTGTACAAAAAATACAAGATTATTATAAACTACCTACTATAGAAAAAAGAGGAGAGACTCAAACTGCAAAACAAAAAAGAGCAGCAGAGAAACAGAAAGCAGCCCTGAAGTTTCCAGGTATTTTTTATTATTATTATTCATTATTATTATTATTATTATTAATTATTATTATTATTATTATCTTCTTCTTCTTCTTCTTCTTCTTCTTCTTCTTCTTCTTCTTCTTCTTCTTCTTCTATTCTCTTTCTTTCTTCTTCTGCAGTTTTAATTTCTGTGTACATAATGTCTGTTCCTATAAGTGTCTCTGGGGTTTGTCTCTGTATAGTCGTGCAGTGTGAACACAGAGCGGATGCTGCAGATGAAGATGATGATGATGATGATGATGATGATGATGAGAGCTGTAGGCTGATTTGTTTCTGTTGTTGTTGTTGTTGTTGTTGTTGTCGGAGGAGGCATTACTTTTTATAGAATGTGTATTTAAAATAGTTTTGTCTAATTTTGAGATTTAAAAAAGGTAATAATAATAATAATAATAATAATAATAATAATAATAATAATGATAATAATAATAATAATAAGAATAATGTCTCTAACAGCCGGCCTCTGCCCGCGTGTCTGCAGTATTATCAGGTCTCATGTGGGTCAGAGAAGCGGCGGAGAATGATTTTATTTCACAAAAATTTAAACACTAATTTGTTTTATTTTATTTTTTATTTTCTATACAGTGAAATGTGTGTTTTTTTCTGGCTCCCGCCGTCAAAGTCCTGAGGCTGTTCCTCCGTTCATTCATTTGCCAGTTTAAAAACTGTTCATGTACTTTTTTTATAGACCAAAGAATCGGTTTGTAGGAAACAGTAGAGTCGGTGCTGCGCTGACTGAGGCCTCGTGTTGTAGGAATTAAGCAGTGAGTGGATGAATGAGTGAGTGAGTGAATAAAGGGGGGAATGTTTCCTCCTTCGCTGCAGAAAATGTCCATTAAAACGAGATTTTTATCGCAGTTTTCAAAACATTTTTTAAATTAGCAGAAATTTGAATGGAGTTTGGTGGCGCCGGTTTCAATTTTTCCCCCCAACGAATGTTTCTTGATGCACTTGGAGGCATTTCGCCTTAAACCGCCTCGCCTTTAGATTAAATGTTAATCTGCGTTGGAAACAGCGTCAGTTGAACTCCTGTGCTATCAGAACAATTCACATTTGAAGGTGGAAGTTTGAGCGTAAATGTCTCGTTTGCTGATGGATGTTTTCCGCGGTTCAGCCTGTGATGTGCTTCTTTGACTGTAAACGTGATCGCCGATGAGAAAAAAAAAACGGACGTTCACGCTTCTCCTCCTTTTATTTTATTTTTTGTATAATTAGTAACAGAGAGAGAAAAAATGTCTATTTGTAATTTGAATTTGGGTTTTTTGGAAGAATTGTAAAAACCCGTTTGTTTGACAGAAGAAAAAAATGCCTCATTATCTAATACTACTTGGAATGATTGTCCTTTAATTGTCGTCTCTAAAAACAATTTTTCATGGTTGTGATACTATTGTGGTCTTATTCTTATTCCCGTGTTTGTCGCTTACAGAAGTTCAAAAAGAGAAAAAAATGTTTTAATCATAAAAAAAATACAAATAAAAGAATAGGTTACATTCATAACTAACGACAATCCTTTTGTCTTCTTTGCCGTATTGTCTGTTTTTATCAACAGGTACCTGAACGCAACAAAAATCCTTAATTTTAAAATACTTATGAGCTGATTTTTTAGATTTCAGAAAATTCTGCTTTTATCTTAAATTTGAGTTTTTCTTAATGCGGTTCTGCACTGCAGTGTTTTCCATCCCACCAGACTTCCTTTTAAAAATCTCTGATTTTAATTCCAACAACTAATCTGTGCGTTTTATCTCCACAATGTCCCACGTGACTCTGATCTGTTTGTGTTTTTGGGACTTTTAGTTGTTGTTGTTGTTGTTGTTGTTTACGCACACAGTGAAAATTACACCGCAGCGCGCGCGTGCGTAAAGCTTTTACGCATAAAGATTTCCGCGTCTCGCTGGAAAAAACTGTGTCAAACGCTGAGAGGTCGCGTTCAGGCTCACTGACTGACTGTGGGACATTTTCCCCTCCGGAGCGCTGCGGGCTGCGGCCTCACTGAGCTGCGCTGCGGGTTCATGTGCGCAGAACCCGCAGATCCCGCAGAACATCCCGAGCGAGCAGCTGCAGCACCGCACATCAAGTCCGAACTTCAAAACCGAATTTTTAACTTCAACTTGCAGATTTTTTTTTAAATTATTATTATTATTTTTAAAAAAAATTTTTGACTCTGTTTGAGCGCGTGTCTGCTGTGTGTGTGTGTGTGTGTGTGTGTGTGTGTGTGTGTGTGTGCAGACTGAAGTCAGTGTGTGTCGCTGACTGGGAGCGTTGGTGTTGTTCTGGCTCGGTGCGCTCTCTCTGGTTCGGCTCCAGGCTCGTTCTCTGTCCTCGGTTCCGCTCCGTGCTGAAGGCTTCTGCGCTCACTGAAACTTGTCCCGGTGTGTTTCAGCTGTGCGGAGCCTCGAGGTCTCCACCGTGTCTCCGCTGCTGCGAGTGTTCTGTTGGATTTTGTTCTGCAGAATTTCCCCTTCTTGCTGACCAGAGCTGAGGCTTTCAGGCGCAGTGGGAGAGTTTCTCGTCGCTCTGATCTTGGTTTTGTTTTTTTCCTCGTTTCTCTCTCGCTCTCTCTTTTTTTGGTTTAATTTCACACTCAGAATAAAAATATGACTCAACCAGGAAAATAAATTATGTGAAGCTGGATTTTTTTTTTTAAAGGAAACATTAAAACTCTCAGCTCGTCTGATCTGATCCCCGCATCGTTCCCGCCTCATTAAACTTTGACTGATTCGTTTTACAGTTTAAATGTGATCTGAGATAAAATGAGCGGAATTATTAAATCTTCCTGGTTTATTTTCCCGCTGCTGTTATTTTGTGTTTCTGCAGTTAAAATCAGACGTGAGCAGATTTCCAGGAGCTGCAGAGAAACTCTGTGTTTTCCTCCGTCAGCTGAAGTGAAACCTGCACATTTTTCGTCTCTCCTGAATCAAAAACTGTTTCCTCTTGTTGCTCCTCATGTGTCTCAGCGCGGTGAGACGTGATGTCACTGCGTGTTGCTGCAGCTGGTTGGTTCTGATGTGCGGGCTGCTGCGGGCTGCTGCGGGCTGCTGCGGGCTGCTGCGGGCTGCTGCGGGTTCTGTCGGAGCTGTAAACTGAGCCGCTTCTCTTTGTGCCGCACAAATAATAATAATAATAATAATAATAATAATAATAATAATAATAATAATAAAAACCTCACAAACATTCGCAGCATTAAATAGTATTTCAGGTGTTTCAGCTTCCAGAAGCTTCAGTTTGTTTGTGCGGACTGAAGCTTGTGACTCGGCTCGGATCAGGTTCGGCTGTTTTACGCACAAGAACATTTTTATGAACGAGTTCCTGCTGCTGGACACATTTATATTTATATTTATATTTATATTTATATTTATATTTATATTTATATTTATATTTCCGACCCTCAACATGAACCCGCTGCTCTGTTTGTTCTCTCACAAGCTTTTTGTTACTTTATGTTCAGACGCTCGTTTCTGTTTCTGGAGGTCCAGGACGGAACCGGACGGAACCATTTTATTCTGTAGAACCTGACTGTGCTGTGTGTGTGTGTGTGTGTGTGTGTGTGTGTGTGTGTGTGTGTGTGTGTGTGTTGGGGGGGGGAATCAAAGGTCGAACCTTCGACCGGCAAATATATATTTTTTAAAAATCGGAATTTATTTTGAAGTCCAGAAAATTACAAAATAAAAGCTGCGACTCGTTCAGAATCAGAACCAAACGTCCGGATGTGTTTCCATGTTATTGTACAGAAACTCTCCGGTTCTAAAGTCCGGACGCTGTCGGAGGTCAAAGGTCAGAACTCGGAGCGAGCCGCAGCACTTCCGGGTGAGAAGCGGGTTGTTTTAGTGACTGTTCGGTTCCGACAGGAGCTGGAACCAGAATCAGGACGTGCAGATGATCTCTGGGTTTCGTTAGTGGTTCTGAGTCGCCGGCTGAAGCGGACCTGCCGCCGGATTCTGCTCCGGTTCGTTTCTGGTTTCACACGCGGAGAATTTATTATTTTATTTTATTTCTATTTTTAAGTTTTAAAGTTTGTCCGGATCTGGATCGGAACATCCTCTCCGTCTGTTTGGACTCTGACTGCGGGCATGGAGGTTCTGTGTGCCGGTCGGTTTCCCATCATGCTCCGCGGCTGCCTCAGAGGGCCCCGCTGCAGGTCCAGGAGTGTTAAGGTGGATTTTTAAGGAGGATTTGTGGCTGCAGGAAGTTTTCCAGGGTCGTTTTGGTAAATTTGCAGAATTTAAACAGAATAATTAGAATTTATTTGCTCCACATCAGAACCCGAGCGATGAGTCAGCGCTTTGTGTTTCCCCTCTGAAAGTGTTTGATGAGGAGAAACTTTCAGAAACTTTCTGCATGATGATGTGAACATCGTTCAGGTTCCGTCCGTGTGGTTCCGACCAGTTTGGATCTGTTGGTTCTGGTGGTGTCAGACCTCTGTGGCCCGTCAGGATCCAAACTGTCTCTGAAACAAAACTCTGACTCATTTGAATGTTTCTGAACGTGAATGGTTATAAATACACCAGAGAGCCGCTCAGACTTCAAAGTTCACAGAAACGATTTTTATTCTCCGACAGAAAATAAAAAACTAAAAATCAGATTTTTTGGCAGCGAGTCTGAAGTGAAGCGACGAGTCAGAGCTGCTAAAAATATCTGAACAAATCAAACCTGGATTTAATTTGAGAAGTTGAAGTCTGACGAGGCTCCAGAACATCTGAACCTGCAGCTTCATCAGAACCGAACATGAAGCCCGTTTGATTCTGGGTTTGTCTTCACATGCTGGTTCTGATCTCAGAGGAGGAAAACCTGAGAACTTTAAATGTTTCAGCTCCGAATAGAAACATGGAGAATTAATGAATGTGGTGGTTGGTTTTCATGTTTCAGTGGAAACTTTGCAGTGCAACTGTCACCGACCGGCACCAGGAGAACTGGGTCTGTTTGAGGCCTCGGCCCCGAGCTTCGGTCCAGTGGAAACTTTCAGTGCATTTAAAGGAAAAACTTAAAAAGTTTTTAATTTTCACCACCGAATAGAAAAAAAATAAAATAAAAAAAAAAATAAAAACAACTAAATATCAGAGTGCGACAGTAAAACTGAGTCCAGATGAATGTTTGAGTGAAGGTTCTGAGGATGACCCGGGTCCAGTTCAGACGCTCAGGGAAGAAAAAAGGACTTTTACTTAAAAATGTGAAGAATCTGAAGAATTTCTCAGCACCAAGTTGGAAAATGAAACTAATAATATTTAATGTTGTTGGAGATTATCTTCTTCTGAATCTTGACACCTTCAACGTTTAATGGGTCCAAGTTTCAGTGAGACTTTCTAGTTCTGATCCGTCCGACAGAATTCAAGAAGGAAAAAATCCTTTTCTGATTTCTTTTTCTGGCTCTGAGTCGTAAAATGTGAAAAATCTCTAAATGTTTCCCTGAAAAATATCAACAGGAGGCTTCAGATGTTCAGCAGGAAACATTAAAAAAAAGTTAAAATCTGGCACCAAATTTTAACAACCTGAAACGTTGTTTGTTTTTAAAATATTAATATCATAAACTGCCCAAAACCTGCAGAGTCACATGATGCTGCAGGTGGAGGGAAACTTTAAAACTGTTGGCACCAAACTGACAAACGGAAGAAAATAAAATGAAATGAAATAGAATAAAATAAAATAATATGAAATAAAATAATATGAAATGAAATAAAATAATATGAAATAAAATAAAATAAAATAAAATGAAATAAAATAAAATGAAATAAGAGAGTTGTCTTGAAGGTATCAGATTTCAGTGGTGATGAGTCCAGATGAAGATCCTGATCCAGTTTCAGGCTTCAGAACCAAAACAGGTCCAAACCAGAGCTGAGGGACAGAACGAGGAAACCTTCAGATTCACTGTTACAAAGATTTTTACACTAAATGTTGAAACATGAAAAATCACTGAATGTTTTTGATTTTGATGTCTTGAAAATATCAGATTGAAGCTTCTCATCAGGAAACTGAGGAAAAAGCTTTTAGGTTTAAAATGTTAATTTAAAAATGTATAAAAATGACTGAATGTTTCTGTTGAACTGAGTTCAGAATATCAACAACGCAGAACTCAGACGAGGCCGGAAGGAAAACATGAACCTGTAACGTGTCCTGATGCTCCGGATCACTTTCAGACTCTTAAAAGAAGAAAAACTCTGAATTTAAAATTTTTCAGTTTGTTGACACCAAATGAAAAAAGTGTGAAACCTGATCTGAAGTTTGTGTTCAGAACCGTCTGAGAAATGGACCCTGGTGATCCAGTTTCAGCCTCTTTGAAGAAGGAAATCTTGAAAACTTTCTAAAAACCTGAAACCCGTCTGGACGTTTGTGAGTCGAGGTGTTTCCGGCCTGATGAAACATTTCTACATTTCTTGGCACCAAATTGAAAATATGTGACACGTGACGGACGCTCGGGAAGAAAAAACCCTGAAAGTTTCTGAATCTTTTGTGCATGAAACCTGCAGGCTGGTGATGAGAGCAGGCTCAGTGTTCAGAACCTGATGTTCTGTTGGAGCAACATCACCGTCTCACTGTCACCATGTTTTTATCACAACTCTTCTACTTTTGGCACAAATGTAAAATCTGAAACTTGTTTCTGTGTCGGTGTCGAGTCGCAGCTGATCCGGTTCAGAAGGAAACCCTGAAAACTGTAACCGGTACGTGAAACCTGCAGGCTGTGATGAGAACAGGCTCAAATCTCAGTTTTCAGTGAACAGACCTGATTCTCTGTAGTGAGCAGCAGCAGATCTGATCTCAGATCAGCCTCGCGCTCCTGTTCTCTGTTTGTTGTCGCACTCTCAGCCGCTCTGAGATCAGCCGCACCAGCAACAAAGAGCGACTTTCAGCAGCAATTTGTTCGTTTCCTAAAAGAGGGCTGCGAGTTAAACGAGTCCGAGTGTAACGCAAGAACCCCCCCGACCCCCCCTCACCCCCCCTCACTCCCCCTCACTCCCCCCCTCACCCCCCCACACCCCCCCACACCCCCCCACACCCCCCAACAATGGAGCTGCTGGGGAACCCAATCTCTGTCAGCCTGATGCTATCTGTCCCATGTTAAATGGGGTGACCAGCAGTCAAAAGACAAAAGAAGCAACAGAAGGACACGGGGGAGGAGGGGGAGGAAGAGGAGATATCCTTTCTTTCTTTCTTTCTTTCTTTCTTTCTTTCTTTCTTTCTTTCTTTCTTCCTTTCTTTCTTGAAGTACTCAGATCTTTGACTGAAGTACTGAACCACTGTGCACTAACTCGACTGTTTCCATCATCGAAACATTTTGTCTTTAAAATGACAAAAATACCCAAAAGGCTATAAAGTTTTCCACCCGACGAGCTGGAACCAGTCCGGGCCTGAAGAATGATTGATTGTTTGTGTTCTGATCGATTAATCGATTAGTCGACTGATCGCTGCAGCAACATTTGGATCATCGATGCGTTCGTGTGCTCATCGGTATCATCAGGATCAATCAGCTGATCAGATCTGAGATCAATCTCTAGGAACTCAAGTGATCAGATAAATGGAACAGAGGATGAAGTCTATAAGAACCAGAACCAGAACAAACTGGATCCTTCATGTTTCCTCTGCAGGAGCTGAATCTGACGTGAAACTGCAACATGAGTGAAAGGTGAATGTGGTTCGGCTGCTGAAGTGATCAGAACCAGAAGAGACCAGAATCTGGACTCTGAGCTCACTTCCTGTTCTCAACACAAGAAGTCCAGAAGTTCTGATCCGACCACAGAGGAGGATCAGAAATCTGTCACATGACCAGGAGAGGAAGAGCTGACTGGCTGTTTACTGCCTGATTAATTATCACTTTCCTGGCTGGTTTTCAGCTTCATACTGACTGTTTACTGACTGTTTACCCCTCTGTGGGCGGGGCTGGTGTCAGGCGGCTGCTCTGATTGGCTGTTGGAGGGTTAAGTCTTGTGGGTCAAAGGTCAGCTGACTGACTGTTTCAGGCTGGGTCAGACTACTTCCTGGAGCAGCTCTGACATCATCAGGATGTTTCAGGCATTATTTAATGATTCGTTTAAAATAAACAATTCATAATTCATTAATTATTTCATAATATTATTAATGTAATAATTGATTAATCAGTTTTACTTCACCATTTATCTGACAAACATTTATATATTTTATAGAAACGTTAGAAAAAATGAAACTTTATTTGTCTCTAAAAGCAGAAAAACATCAGAACATAATAAATGTTATTGATTAAGAGTTCAAGTTTAATCATGAATAAAATATAAAACAACTGAAATATTATTTTAACTTTTATATGTGAAAAAAATAACAAATAAAAACGAATCTTAAAAAAGAAAAATTCCTCCATTTTATTTCCCTGCGCGCGCCCGTGTGCATGAGTGCGTGCATGTATGTGCGTGTGTGTCGCGCACTGTTTTTTTGTTTTTTTTTTTACCTTTCGCTGTGACGCGCCTCGGGCACCACGTGACCAGCTCACGGAGGAGGTGAGTGACGTCGACATGAAGCGCGCGCCTTTCGGTTAAATCAGCCTTTTTTTTTTTTTGTTCCGGTCTCGCGGCTGCAGAACCGAACCGGTCCTCTCTGTGGGTTCGGTCTGTTTCCTGTCAGTGATTTTTATTTTTCTCACAGAAACAGAGAAAATGAAATAACAGTTTTCATCCTGGAGACGAATCAAGAGGCCGCCGCGGGGACTTCCGGGTCCAGCAGAACAGAACCCAGAACTCCGAACCTCAGCTCCGGATCGAACGTGACATTTATTACATCAGTGTGTTTGACTCGGACGTGTCCAGCTGCGTTCAGGCTCCGAACCGACAGGCCGCAGCAGGCCGCAGAAACACCAACTAAAGAAAATATTTAGCAATTCAATTATTAAACTAAAATTAATACTAAATTAATTAATGTATTAATGTATTAATGTATTAATGTATTAATGTATTTATCCAGGACAAACGGCGCTATGAGGAGCAAAACAAAACAACACAATAACTTTATAAATAACCTCGTCATCGTTTTTACATTTAAAACTGTTTTTTTTTCTAATGGAGGTTTTGTATTGAGGCGTTCAAGCAGCAGCTCTGTGTGTTTGTTCTGCCCCGAGTTCTGCCTGCAGGTTCTCCTCCGGGCTGGAACAAACTGGGGCCTGAGGGCAGAACTTGGCCCGTCTTAAGGTTCGATTGGGCCGGCCACGTGTTCGTAGCTACGGAGAGAGAAATGTATTTAAAAGAGTTGTGATAGATCTGATTGTTTGTTTGAGATGAAGAAATGATCCTGTAGACGTTTTCTCACCTGTCTTATTATCTGTCATGATCCGAGCACACGGACAGATTAACAGGCAGGTTCTGGTTCCAAAGTGGGCCGAGGAACGACACGTGGGAGAGAGAACAAACAGAGCAACATGAATTCATGTTTATTCATTTATTAGAGACAAACTCAACACACAAATAACCTCAACAACAAACTGCTTAAATTGCTGTTTTTCTAATGGAGGTTTTGTACTGACGTGTTCGAGCCAGCAGCTCTGTTCTCTCATTCTTTAGAGGACACATGAAAATGGATCAGAATCCGTTTGTTCTGCCCCCAGTTCTGCCTGCAGGTTCGGCCCAAATTTGGGCCTGAGGGCCCAAAGTACTGGCCCATCTCAAGGTTCTGTTGGGCCTTGTGTCAAAGTAAAATGAGTTTTAAAGAATTTAACAGGCCTGTAGATGTTTATGAAGGTTAGAAAACGCTCCAGTAATAATCTTTATTTTCATATTGTGAGCTCACAGACCAGCTGACGGCAGGTTCTGGTCCAGAAGTGTGCAGAGGAAAGACAAGTGAAGGAAACAAAAGCAAAAACATATTGATTAATTAATCCCTGACTAATTGTCCCACAACAGAACTTTCTGGAGCAGGAAGTAGAAACTGTGACGCGTCCGTGTTGGTACCTCACTGAATAAAACACGTTTGTTCCAGCAGAAGTTTCGTATCATCAGTTGAACTCTCGGTGCTTTTTTCTTTGAGAAGAGATGAAAATAGATGACACAAGAAGACTTGTGCCGCCTTCAGCCCTGAGTTCTGCCTGCAGGTTTCAGATGGGTTCTGCAGGTTCAGAGCTCCAAACAGAACTTCAGCAGTCCAACAGATCGTGTTCGTCATGAACGCAAACTGCTTTTCAAATCTGAGCGCAGCAGGCGGAGCGACACTCGTGACCCTCGCTCCATCTTGTCGATATAATTTTCATGTTTAGGGAAAAAACATTTGGGCACCCCTGACCTTTGACCCGAGGCCGCCTGAGAGACGAGAACTGGGGCAGAACCAGTCGGACGAGTTTATCAACAAGAAATATCAAATATCAATCAGCTGCTGGCTTATTACACACAGGATGTACAGTGTGATCACACACACACACACACACACACACACACACACACACACACTTACTGCAGTATCACACAGAGGGAGTGTCACTTAAAGGAACAGTTCACCAAGAAGTAAAGTCCTCTGCTCCTCCTGAGGATATAAAGTCAGGTGAAGTGTCGTAGTCCACAGAACAGTTCTGGAGCTTCACAGTAAAGTTCTGCTGAACAACTGAAGCAGCTGGAGACTTGATTTAAAACATCAGATGGACCCGTCCAGCTCGTCGGCTCTGATCCGAAAAGAACTGATGTTCTCAAAGAAGAGAACGAGGTGAAACTAATGACTCAGGTGTGTCTGGCTGAAGGAGGTTCAGGTGTGTCTGGCTGAAGGAGGTTCAGGTGTGTCTGGCTCAGGTGTGTCCGGCTGAAGGAGGTCCAGGTGTGTCCGGCTGAAGGAGGTTCAGGTGTGTCTGGCTGAAGGAGGTCCAGGTGTGTCAGGCTGAAGGAGGTTCAGGTGTGTCTGGCTGAAGGAGGTCCAGGTGTGTCTGGCTGAAGGAGGTCCAGGTGTGTCCGGCTGAAGGAGGTTCAGGTGTGTCCGGCTGAAGGAGGTTCAGGTGTGTCCGGCTGAAGGAGGTTCAGGTGTGTCCGGCTGAAGGAGGTTCAGGTGTGTCCGGCTGAAGGAGGTCCAGGTGTGTCCGGCTGAAGGAGGTCCAGGTGTGTCCGGCTGAAGGAGGTTCAGGTGTGTCCGGCTGAAGGAGGTTCAGGTGTGTCCGGCTGAAGGAGGTTCAGGTGTGTCCGGCTGAAGGAGGTCCAGGTGTGTCTGGCTGAAGGAGGTCCAGGTGTGTCCGGCTGAAGGAGGTTCAGGTGTGTCTGGCTGAAGGAGGTTCAGGTGTGTCCGGCTGAAGGAGGTTCAGGTGTGTCCGGCTGAAGGAGGTTCAGGTGTGTCTGGCTGAAGGAGGTTCAGGTGTGTCCGGCTGAAGGAGGTTCAGGTGTGTCCGGCTGAAGGAAGTCCAGGTGTGTCTGGCTGAATGAGGTTCAGGTGTGTCTGGCTGAAGGAGGTCCAGGTGTGTCAGGCTGAAGGAGGTTCAGGTGTGTCCGGCTGAAGGAGGTTCAGGTGTGTCTGGCTGAAGGAGGTTCAGGTGTGTCTGGCTCAGGTGTGTCTGGCTGAAGGAGGTTCAGGTGTGTCTGGCTCAGGTGTGTCTGGCTGAAGGAGGTTCAGGTGTGTCTGGCTGAAGGAGGTCCAGGTGTGTCTGGCTGAAGGAGGTTCGGGTGTGTCCGGCTGAAGGAGGTCCAGGTGTGTCTGGCTGAAGGAGGTTCAGGTGTGTCTGGCTGAAGGAGGTTCAGGTGTGTCTGGCTGAAGGAGGTCCAGGTGTGTCTGGCTGAAGGAGGTCCAGGTGTGTCTGGCTGAAGGAGGTTCAGGTGTGTCAGGCTGAAGGAGGTCCAGGTGTGTCTGGCTGAAGGAGGTCCAGGTGTGTCTGGCTGAAGGAGGTCCAGGTGTGTCTGGCTGAAGGAGGTTCAGGTGTGTCTGGCTGAAGGAGGTTCAGGTGTGTCTGGCTCAGGTGTGTCCAGATGAAAGTTACCTATGACGGTCGGTGGGCTCCTTCTGGTCTCAGACTGCTGTTCTGATATCAAGTTGCATTCTGGGAAGTTTGTGATCAAGTGTTTGTACAGACTCAGAGCTGAATACTTTCACCTGTGCTGCAGTACAAGTTCTGCACAGCGTGGTGTCAGTACTGTCACACGGCGCTGGTCAGAACCAACAGTCAGACTTCAGTGACAGTAAAAGTTTGGAGCAGCAGATCTCGGTCTGGTTATGTTTCCTCCCTGAGATCAATAAGGTTTCACTGAATGATGGGAGCATATCTGACCTGTGGACTCACTGAGGTTCTGTAACCAGAGCTGGTGTCACTGCTGGTGACCGGGTCAGACTGGTGGTACTGGTCAGTTAAACCTGCTGCTGCCATGTGACCTCAGAGTGGAGGAGGCTGATGTGAGGCCAAAGAGCCAAAGAGTGGGAAATAAATCCCCAAAATAATTAGGATTAGTGTATACTGAGTGTGTGTGTGTGTGAGTGTGTGTGTGTGTGAGTGTGTGTGAGTGTGTGTGTGAGTGTGTGAGTGTGTGTGAGTGTGTGTGTGAGTGTGTGTCATTATTCTCTTCAGCCTCGTCGGGCCGGCTGTCGATCAACAACGATTAAAATTGGGAATGCCGACCGCTCCGTGTTTCTTTCTGCCTTAAACAGCTAATCTGGATTTGATTGGTCCAGATGAGGTCTGGAGCTCCTGCAGCAGTTTGACCACTGGACACACACACACACACACACACACACACACACAGCAGGAGTTGAACCTTGGCTCTGGTCAGTTAACATTCTTCGTGATCACATGTTTGATATAAACTTCTCTCTTTTTCTACGTGTTTGGTCAAAGTGTCCTCGAGCAAGGCACCGACCCTCTGACCCTCTGACCTGAACACATCCTGCCACTGAGACTGTTCAGAGGACTTTAACTGTTGTAGCTCGACTCGTTTGGTTGTAGCTCCTGGATTCTGTCAGCAGGTTGACCGTGAAGATGAAACTCGTGTCTGTCTGCTGCTGCAGTCCAGGATACTCGTGTATCTGTCGGCAGCAGAACGACTGATTATTACACGACAGTTTGTCGAAGAACTTCTGTCATGTGTGAAACCAAGAGGAAAAACATATTCTGGAAACTCGTGACTTTTTTTTTCCTTTCCATGTGTGAAATTAAGAAGACTTTTTGTTTTTTGTCAAAGAACAAATTAACTAAGAAACTAAGTAAAAAAAGAAACTTTAAGGAGAAAAACATTTTTTTAGAAGATTTTTTTTCCTTTAAAAAAAACAAAAAATGGAGATAAAAAAGATTAAAATCATAAATTAAACTTAATTAAACTTAACTTTAAGGAGGAAGATGAATTTCCCTTTTCATGTGTGACACTGAGAAGAATACTTTTTTCTCCAGTGAAAAGTGAAAAATATCATAAAATATCAAACAAACCCTTTCATTGGTGAAACAGGGTTATTTTTCCATGAAGAAATAAAAATATATTATGTATGAAGCTGAGTAAAAGTATAAACGAAATGTAAAAAATGTCCAGAAAAAAGTAAATATTCAGGGGATTTTTATCTCTTTCAAAAATTATGACATTTTCCCTTTCATGTTGTGAAACCAAGAAAATGTTTGGGTGTGAAAATGAGGAATAAAATAATTCCTGGGGGAAAAAAACAAGATTCAGTATGAACATTAATCTCAGGAGAAAATTGTTTCATTTATAAAGCCGAGTGAAAAACAAAATGGCAAAGTGATTCTTTTTCTTCCAGGAGGAAAATAAATCATGTATGAAACAGGATTTATTTTCTATAAGGAAATCAATATATATTAATATATTAAGTAACAGGAAAAAAAAAATTCTAGAGATTCTAAATATTTTTTTCAAAAACTGAAGAAATATTTTTTTTTCTGGATTAAAAAAGTCAACGTATGAAACTGAGTGAAAACAAAAACTTTAAGGAGAGAAATAAATTTCTCTTTCATGTGTGAAACTTTTTTCAGGGGAAAAAAATTTAGGTCTTAAAAAATTTCAGGAGGAAAAAATGTGGTGTGAAATGTGGAAACATGAAACAGATTTTTTAGTTTTCATGAGTGAATTTTTTTTTCCAGGAAAAATGAAGATACAATGTATGAAACCAAGAGAGAGAGAAAAAATCTGGATAAAAATGATTTTCTTTTCATTTGTGAAACTGAGAAAAATATTTAATTCCTGGAGGGAATAAAATTCATGTAGCTGTTCAAAGCTTCAGTTTGTAGGAACGAGTTTCTCTTTGTATGTATTTATTTACAGGACAGCTTCAGCGGTGACGGAACATGTATGTCTGAATTCTCCTGAATGTAAAATAAAACAGAAAAATATATGATGTACAGAACTCAGTCCAAAAAAAAAAAAAATTCACAAGTTTATTTCCTTTTGAAAAAACTGAGAAGAATTTTTGTTTTCTGAAACTGAAAGCAAAAAAAAAAAAAAAAAAAATTCAGGAGGAAAAAACAAATTCTGTATGAAACAAAACAAATTAAAATTTTTTTGCAAGATACAAAATCTTCTTCCTCTCACTTGTGAACTTGAAATTTTTTTTAAAAATTTTTTTCCCGGAATTGAAGACAAAATTATTCCAGGAGGAAAAAAAAAATTCATTTATGAAATACATTGAAAAAAATAACTTTGGCGAGAAAAATACTTTTCCTGTTTCCTGTTTTCCATGTTTTTTTTCAAGAGAATGAATTATATTATGTATAAAGTCAAGTGAAAAAAATTCAGGCGGAAAGATTTGTGACGCTTGAGTGAAAAAATTATTCTTTTATGGAGAAAATGTTTTTTTCTATGTGTGAAACAAAGAGAAAAATAAAATGTTTTTCTTATGTGAAACTGAGAAAATTTTCTTTTTCTGGACAATAAAAAAAAATCCAGGAGGAAAAAAAATCATGTGGAAAAGTGAGTGGAAAATTTCAGGAATAAAATACAATAAAATATATTTTTATATATATCTTTTATATATGAAACTGAAGACTGAGCCAGTTTAGGGCGTCTGTGGCTCGGGGGTAGAGCCAGCGTCTTGTTATTGAGAGGTTGCTGGTTTGATTCCTCTGGTCTGCTCCTGGTCAGTGAACAAATGAATTACTGTCAGTCACTTTGGACAGAAGAGTCTCTTAAATATAAATTTAATGTAATGACACTAAGTTAAAAAATAAAGGAAAGTCTGGAGAAATTATCCTGAATTATTATCTTCACTTCGTTTCACACATGAAAAAAAAAAAAAAATTCTCCTGAAATGTTTTTCTTTTTTGCATGAATTATGTTTTTGTGCCACAGATGT
Source organism: Acanthopagrus latus (assembly GCF_904848185.1). NCBI lineage: Eukaryota > Metazoa > Chordata > Actinopteri > Spariformes > Sparidae > Acanthopagrus > Acanthopagrus latus. The sequence continues at coordinate 849,040 of NC_051054.1, forward strand.
TTCTCCTGAAGTTTATTTGCTCTGTTTCAACTAAAATTAACAAATAACAAAATATTTTGGTAAAAACTTTTTCAATGATAGAAGATTAAAAAAAATTCTCCTGAAAATAATTTTAATAGTCAGAAAACAAAGGTAGAGTTACAGCTGTGTTCATGAACCTTCACTAAGTTGTTTTTTAACTATAAACCTCAACAAGTAAGTTTAAACTCTGGTTCATTAATGAGAGTCGCTGTGACGTCTGGAGATCAGAACTGATATTTGCTGTGAGTCGGGTCAGAACCACACAGTGACGAGTGTGTGAACGTCACATCAAACCAGAAGGACGGACCTACCATGAAAAGTAAGAGTGTGTGTGTGTGTGTGTGTGTGTGTGTGTGTGTGTGTGTGTGGGGGGGGGTTCATGTGAACGAGCAAGAAAACACTCGATGGGTCGTGAATAATCGTTTTAATGAGTGTGTGGAAGCAGGCGGCTCGGCGAGGGCCTGTCGGGTTAAACAAACTCACCAAATCCGATTGTCAAAGTGCAAAGTGGTGTCGTTTCAATTTGCCCCCCCGTCCTTCCTCCTTCCTCACTTCCTTCCTCGTCTTGGGCCGACCCGTCCTCCTCCTGCTCGCCCCGCTCCAGTCCTGCCAATTACAAGACATAATAATATTTTCTTAAACCCGGTGTGATCTTTGGTTTTGTTGTTTTAAAAAGCCCGCTGATCTGCGTGCGCTCGGCTGCTCCCTGTCAATGGAGCGTCGACGGGGACGGATCAGCGGCGAGCACTTCCTTTTTATCTGCTCACAGCGGCGCGTCGTGTGTTCACAGCACACAGCTATCTGATCAGAGCCCGGTTTATCTCCATTCAGCACCAGTTTCTCCTCACAGCACCGGGGAGGAGCGACGGCTCAGATCCTAAGTACTGAAGAGACACTTTAAAAATACTCAGTTACATTCAAGTCTGTTTTCACAATCTGCATGACAGGATCAACAATAACAAAATTAGAACTGTTCACAATTTTTACTTATTTTTCTCATAAGTCATAATAATAATAACTAAAATCTGAATTCCTCCTTTTTTTTGGTCATAATTCAGATTTTAATTCCCAGAATTCAAAAGTTTTATGTCACAAAATCACTTTTGTTCCCAGAATTCTGCTGTAAAAAATACAAAATAAATCTGATCAGATTTCTGACTTCGAAAAAAATAAACAAATCAGAATTTCAACTTTTTTCTCAGAAACGTGACTTTTTTCCCCAGAATGCATCAGTCTGTCTGACTCACATAAACCGGCACCAGAGTCCAGTTTGTGTTTCTACAGTGAAGAACCAGGCGGTGAACAATCGGACCAGAGATCAGAACCAACAGCAAATATCACAAGTGTAACATAAATCTGTCAGCACACACACACACACACACACACACACACACACACACACACACACACCAGCCTCTGCCTGCTGTGTGTGTGTGTGTGTGTGTGTGTGTGTGTGTGTGTGTGTGTGTGTGTTGTCACTGTGTTTGCAGACTGTACAGCTAAACAAGGCCTGGTGTGTTTAAGTGTATTTTTAGCTAAGCAGGGCTCAGTGTGTATCTCATGACCACACACACACACACACACACACACACACACACACGCACACACAACAGTGCTTCGAGCATGTTGTCGTCGTCTTGTATTCTCTTCTTCTTGTATATACAAACTCTTCTACTTCAAGACAAAATAACACAAATATTTACACAACAAGATGAAACACATGAAGGAACGAGTTGATGTTTGTTATAATAATAATAAACACGTGACATCACATGTGGAGACATTAAACTGTCACATCTGTATGATCAATGCTTCATGTTTTCATCTGTTATCATGAACATGTTGATATTGTGTCACCAGATTATTATATTATATTATATTTCACCTCATTAATGTCTTTTATCTCCTCACGTTGTGTCCAGACATCATAGTTTTACTTGTGTTTTAATTTCTCCTCTGGTGGATCCTCTTGATATCTTTTGCTGATTCAACTCTTACATTATATTTGTAGTAACAGAAGCTGACACACCTGGATGAGAGACAAGATCTGATGCAGGATCAGATCGTGAATGTTTGTCGGTGTGACGAGCTGCAGCTGATGATTCAGTCGGTGAGCGACACGTTACTTCATGGTTGGATTCTGTGAAATCTCTTTATGTTGAAAACAACGTGCAAACTTTGTTCTGCGGGTTGAAACAGCAGGCGGACGCATGTGGAGCGAGCTGCCGCTGCAGGAGCAGGGGAGAGTCGATTAAAGGGCCATTTCACATAATTCTTCTGATGTCGGCATCCAGAGGAAGTAGAGAAAAGAAAGGAAGGTGGTTTCTGCTCCTATAGACGTCCTGTATGTTCTGCAGTGTAATTATAACAGTGTGAGCTTCAGTTCATTACGAACACAACAGGAGCTCCGTCACACTGCAGCAGCTCTCACACTCTGAACATTTATATTATTATATTATTATTATATTATTATTATTCCTTTAAAATCTGTTTGATTCCTTCGACTGAAGAGTTTGAGGTGAAAGTGTAAAACTCAACGCCGACATGTTGAACTGTGCAAAAACTAGTTTTTATAAGATGATTAATAATCTGATCCATAAACTTAATCTTCACTTTTTAGATCAGCAGCAGTTTAATTATTATATTATTATTTTATCATAAATGGAAACAAAAGAAACAAAATCTGAATCCAAACTATCGTCAGTGATGAAGATTTAAATTATCTGTGAAATAAATAGAAACATTTTCACATTTTAAACTGCAAATACATTATATTCACAGTCATAAATCATTTTCCAATATTATAATATGTTCATGTTTGATATATTTTATATGTAAACATGATAGTTGATGTTATACTTGATAATTATTTTCCCATCGTGACATTTTTCAGTTTGTTTCTGGTTCTTCTTCTTTATAAACGATTAATTGACTTTATATTAAATCAGAATCTTAGAAGGACGAAAGATAAAACATCTACAATAGTTATTATGAAACTTTTTTAGCATCTGATTATTAATTAACTAATTAAATTAATTAGTGCAGTTTTTAATATCTGTGGAAAATGTAAAATTTCATTTCTGGACTTTTAGAAAAGTAAAACTAAATGAATCGTTTGACAAACATTTAATTTTTCTCCATCACAGAAGTTTTAGTCGGTAAAAGAAGTTCTGAGGAAAATTTATGGACCAAAACTAGAAAGAAAACTCTCCGTGGGCAGAATCACAGACAGTTCAGACGTGATACTGTGACAGCTGCAGTTCAGTGTAGAAACACTCCGGCACAAGTTCAAGTTCTGCATTAAAAGAACCAGAACCAGAACCAGAAGTGGTTCTTCATCTGTTATTAGTTATCAGTTATTATAAACAGACTAATGTGTTCAGCACGTTTTCATTTCACTCCATTTATTCTGATTTCCCTTCATAGATCAATGAAGTCTCATCTCAACCTGCAACATGTCTTTATTTGTGGTGTTTGTTGTATTAAATACTGAATGTAGCTGAGTTAAAGGACTTAATAATAATAATAATAATAATAATAATAATAATAATAATAATAATAATGATAATAATATTTCCCTCTGTGATGGAAAGATGAAAGTTTGATGAAAAGAAGATTAATTGTCTTTACAAAGAGAACCGTCCTCAGCTGTGAACCTTCCTCCAGCATCGTGCTTCTTAATCAGTCAACAGACGGTTATTGATCGGACTCTGGATCAGTTCTGATCAGGTTGTTTGGTGACGGTTCTCTGGGTCTGATCGTCTCCGTCCTCGGCTGAAGTTCTGTCTTTCCTGACAAGCAGCCGTGTTTTCTGTGCCATCCTTTGTCTGCAGTCCACTCTCCCTTTTCTGCCTCTCTGTGGGGGAGGATGGAGGGGGGGGGGGGAGAGGGGGGAGAGAGGGGGGAGAGAGGGGGGTGATGGGTGGTGGTTTGTTGCCCTCAATATGTTGTGATGGAAGACTTGGTTCTCCAGAAGGAGCGTCCGCCTGGCCAGACAGGAACCATCATTGATCTGTTTGGCATCAGGCGTCTCCACAGCTCAGAGTGCTGATCAGGCTGCTGGTGGATCCACACACACACACACACACGCACGCACGCACGCACGCACGCACGCACGCACACACACACACACACACACACACACACACACAGAGTCGCCTGCCCAGATTGAATGTTTCTGTGGACAGAGTGTATGGACGTGATGATACAGGCAGTCCTGATATATGAAAACAGAGAGACGGAGGCTGATGGAGGCTGACGGAGGCTGATGGAGGCTGACGGAGGCTGACGGAGGCTGATGGAGGCTGATGGAGGCTGACGGAGGCTGACGGAGGCTGACGGAGGCTGATGGAGGCTGACGGAGGCAGCTGAGGTGCTCCAGTAAATGTAGAAATACTCCATTACAAGGACGGATGTAACTGAGTACATTCACTCTGATACTGACTGTGTGTGAGTGACCCTGCAGGTTGAGATGATCCTTCCTGTCCCGGCGTCTCCTCAGCGGCTCCCCGTCTGTTTTTGATTGATTTGAGGTTTTGCTGATCACTGATGACTTTTAAAGCTCAGGTGAGCTCCAGTCCAGACCGACCACCCTGCTGCTGTCAGGACCCTGAACCCAGGTACTGAGGAGACCAGCTGCAGAACCAGGACCTCTTTTTAAAACCCACGTTTCATTTTTAATCCCTCTCATGTCTTCTTATCGTCCTTCATTGATTTTATCCTCTTCAACTCTTTATTTGCATCATTTTCTTTCCTTTCCTAGGATTTTGCCTCTTTTATCTCTTCGATTCCTTCTTGACTTCTTTTGGCAGTTTCTTGTTGTGACTCGAGCTCAGACGAGGCTTCCACCTGTTGATTCTGTGATATTGTCTTCCTCAGTTTCACGTGTCTGTTAAAGCACTTTGTAAACTGATTTTAAAGGTGCTCTATAAATAAAGTTATTATATTATCATAAGATTACGCCACTGTCTGCCTGAGCTGTCACAGTTTCAGCTTCAGAGATGTTACATGAATGTGTAAATAACCAAACGACCATAAAGATGAAGGAAGAAAAAAACAAAGGGAAGATTGAATTTTCTTGAAATCTTTTCCAATCACCAAAAATACCAAAGTTGAAGCAGCTATTCAGAGTTTCACTCCCACAAACGTAGAAACACAGCACATCACGTCTCCTCTGACAGGATACCCTGCTGTCTTTAGGACCCAGCAGGCGGTTGTCCCTGTCAGTGACAGTCACCCTCTGATGACGCGCTGACCTCTGATTGGTCGAGAGACTCCCAAAGCACTTGGGAAATCCAACATGTCCGATAGGCGTCCAGCTAGCAGGATGTGAACACGGAGGAACGCTGACAGACGATCGTTACTGATCAGCTGTACAAAGATCCAGTGACAGAATGTAACTGAGTACATTTACTCAAGTACAATTTAAATACTTTTTATTTGAGTGTTTCCATTTTCTGCTTCTCCACTACGTTTCTGTGATGGATGCAGATCGTTGATCCTGACGACACTCCGCTGTTGTCAACAGAGGGAAGACCGAGCTCCATCAGAGCCGACATCTTTCTTTAAAATATCTGCAATCAGACACGAAGTCAAACTGAAACGTCTTCCTGTAATCGAGACACTCAGCAGCAGAAATCACTCACCACTTCTTGTTTGTAGTCTGGTGATGAAGTGCCGACCCGTCAAAGGTGTAGACCGCTGCTGGCCCAGTGCCAGCTGGGATTGGCTCCGCCCCCCTGCGACCCTGCACATGATAGTGTAGAAAGTTAATGGATGCTTGTGTGTTTGAAACCTTTTAAATCCCTTTGGATCGTGTTTTTAATGTTTTAAAAACAGGTGAATAGTTTACAGACCATCGTCTTCTGAAGGAAACTCAGACAGATCTCAGGTCAGTCTGATGTTTTCAGACCAAAGTGAGGCTGCAGCTCTCGGCGCTCATGTTCGAGGCTTTCAGCCGGATGAAGCTCTCCTGTTCAGACGGTCCAGACCTGCAGAGATGATGGTTGTTGGGACGGCGTTTATTGTCTCTTCCAGATCCTTCCAAGTGTCTGGAGGTTTTAGTGGAGAGCAGACAGCTTCTCCTGTGTGTTTCTCGGTTGTGTTGAATTGTTGTTGAGTTCATGTTCAAACACAGAAAAGTCAAAGAAAAGAAACTCTAAAAATACAAAAGTGGATGAGAGAGCGTGCGTCTCCTCCAGAGGTCGGCTGGTAATCCCCGCAGTTCATCTGTCGACAGTCGTCAGGATGCTAAATTATCCCCGGCAACAGAAATAACACACTTTGTGGGTCTGACAGATCTCGTTCAGACAGGAAAGGTTTGAAAAGTGTCGGAGAAATATCGACTAGTCTGTAAACCGACGAGTCGGTCGCTCAGACGTTCATGAAACTGGACGATGTTCTGAACAGCGATGGAGGAACAACATCCTGCAGACGCAAAGGAACAAAACCACGAGTCGCTCTGAAGAGGAAAAACCGCAAGACTACGAATATGGTCCAAAAGAGAACGTCACTAAACACAGTGTTTAGTGTTACCATGGTTACCTTTTAAAATAAGTTTCACTTTGATCTCTTTCAAAGCCAGAAAACGATGTATGAACATTACTTTAACAACGTTGGATTGAGAAGCATTTGCGTGCCGACCTCGCGGCGTCGTGCGACTCGTCCAGCTGGTGTTTCCATCACAGCCAATAGGAGCTTACTGACCCAGGAAAGAGTTACAGATTAAACCACTCAGACAAAAAGACAGAAGTCAAATGTTTGTGTGTGTTTTAAATCTGCCGTATGACTGTAAAATCCAGTGTAAGCTGTGTTCTGGTTTGGCCCGGCTCAGATCTGCAGGCCTGACTCTGGAGGTGCCCCTGATCCTCCCACCTGGCTCCGGCCTGCAGGACGCCTGGATTTACCAGCCATTAAGCTATCAAGAGCTTTTGTTTGAGAAATATTTCTGTGGGCCTTTTTTTCCTAATTGCCTGTCAAAATCGACTGAAGCGCCGTGTGTGAGCAGCGAGCAGAACCACGACCGCCGCTCGCGAGTCAAACCAGCTCCATTCAGGCTGGACTGGAGTTTCAAAACCTGCAGACGGAACACGGCAACATGTTCAAACGAGCGCTGAAGGCTTTACATGGAAGGAATCAAGTCGACAGCTGAGTTATTTTATTATGTTACGCTGCAGTCAGTCAGTCAGCTGAGACTAAAAACCACTTGAGTAAAACACGAGTAGCTAAAGAGACGACTTGTGCTGAAAATGGTTCATTTCATAACGATGTTTTCTGAGCCTGCTTTTATTTCACAGAACATCGAGCTGATTACAAAGACAGAAACTACAAGTTACAGAGCGTCAAACATCTGAAACTACATGCTGATTAACTCAAACACCTGAGAGCTAATGCTAGCTAACAGACGTCAGGGAGATATTCGAATGTAGCTAAAAAAATGTATTTTTATCTGGCGTCAGAGCTCATCACGCACGGCAGACGCAGCGAGACGAGACAAAGACGTAAAAGGCGTAAGAAGCCGTAAACAGACAGAGAGGGAGGCTGGAATGTGGAGAAAAGGCGTGTTAGTGTCTCGTATCTGCAGAGAGTTTCTGATTTTCTCTCTTTGTTGCTGCTCGGGACGCTTTACCAACCCAACATGTGTCTATTTGACGTCCTGGGAATGAGACTCAACAATCAACTGTCTTTGTGGTGCGTTCAGGAACAGCTGGGACAAATCCTACTGATTCTACCTTTAACTTTAATAGTCTTTGAATTCTATTAATATGACGTGAGCTTCAGTTAGCTTTGAGCACAAATGTCCTTCAGAGGGAGACTTTTTACTCTGATACTCTGAGTCCATGTCAGAGCCTGAACTCTGTTACTGTACTGGAGGAAACAAGCTGGATCAGAACTTCAGAACCTGAACGTCTCCTGCAGGACTGTTGGACTGTTGACTCCTGTAAATGTTTGTACAGATAAAGTGAAAATGTTTCTGAGCAATGTGACTAAAAACGTCCCACCTGTTTATTAACCTCGTGTGTAAGATTTCATCTGATTTCAGACAGACGGCGTCTCTCACTCCTCCATGAGTTTCTTGGTGGCGGCAGCGGAGACGACTTGACCCTCAGCACCTGAGACCAGGTGTGCTGGCCCGGCCGTCTGCAGGTACATCTATTATAGATCAGGAGCTAAACCGACGTAGCTAAATGATGTTTGACAGCAGAAGCTTAAGAAGATAAAGGACACCACATGTACATGATAGAGCTGCAGGAGCTTAAGGAATTAGCCACCTAAAGCTAAAGTAGCTAAAGGATGTTTGGTGGCTAATGCTAACACATGTGAGTGTAAAGGAGCTGTGCAGGTTTCTGCTCCACTTCACCAGAGCTGAAAGAGGAGCAGCTCACAGTATCAGTGTCACTCTGCCTGCAGCGGCTCTCTTCATCCGGCCCGCTGCTCCGAC